>NC_064908.1:20734094-20816594 GCF_929443795.1 Astur gentilis
CTGTGAAAGCCAAGACCCGGGGTTTTACAGTACGAGCTAGGTGCTGCACACGCCTGCCAAGATTTGTTACCTCCTCTTGGCAGCAAACCACAAACAAACAAACAAAGGAAAAAGCAAAGGAAAAAAGCACCATCATATGGAGTGTTGTACATAGTGTAGCAAAAGAGTATTTATACATCTCACCAATCAAACACAGCTTTATTACCTCATGCGAACTCATACAAACCAATAGACTTTCAACATGTTCTGTAGCTTAGAGTGCTCACTTACTACCTCTGAACGATACTCACGCTGTAGTTTGTCTCTTTCTTATCTTTTTGCATCTTGTAATTAACTCTTTGTTTCCCCATGAAATGTAATGTACATTGTAATCTTTTAAAAGAATCAGGGTTGCATTGGCAACTTTTAAAGAAGCGGAAGTGGAAACATGGGGTCTTAGGTTTAACACAAAACAGTGAAACTGTTGTAAATACTGAGAAACATTTTGAATGTTCTTCATCTTGTTACTAATCCACGCAAAAACCAACAACTAATTGTAATGCATACAGACTTCAGTATTCAGTACTGTATATTTCCCCCTGTGTAACAGGGGGCCCTTTCTTTCTCTCTTTTGTATTGTATGCGATTCTGAAACTGATTGAGTCATGAAAATAATTTGTGGCAGTGATTCTAATGTATTAAACCGTTTCGTGTTACTTTCTAACTGGATTACACCCTGGATTGAAAAGTCTTCCTCGTGGTAGTTATATGTAGTTTCAAACATGAATAAACTTTTTGCTTTCATGATCAAACGTTGACGTAATTTCTTCCTGCTCAGTTTAAGCCAGACCTAGGAGATGAGTAGGCTACCAGAAGTGCAAGCTGTCATGAAGCAGGAGCTGAGCATTTCTTTAAATACCAGTAGGCCGTTGTGCCCTCTTGCCTGGAGGAGATATTGGAAATCCTGGGAGAGGTGCATCCTGGCAGGGAGCAGGAGCAGGAGCAGCGCCTGCAGGGCAGAGGCTCCCCAACCCGCAGGCTGCCCCAGCCAGCCCCTGCCTCCGCTTCCACGCTGCTCTGCTCGGGAGCAAAAATTCAAGTGGAGGCGAAGGAAGGGGTCAGTCCTTTAGATGAGTTTAAAAATCATCATCATATTCACTCTTAATTACCATCTTTATTTAACATTAACTTTGGAATGACAGCCTCAGCTAGCAAGTGTAATGCGATTATAAAAATATTTTTCTTTATTAAAAAAACTTTTTTGGAAGGACGTATATATATAAATGCTAATTTTAAATCTTTTTAATAAAGTAAAGGTCAATAACAGGTAATGGCCTATTTACCATATCTCAAGGAAATTGACTCACAGGAAATCAAATTAACGTTAATCACTTGCAGCAAATGGTCTTTGATAAATATAACTACTTACTACTTGGGCTAGTGTAGCTAGGCAGGAGGAGGGCTAGCGCTCACTACTACCAGCCCGTGCTAGGCTGGAGCCGAGGCTAGGCTGCGCTCGGAGGAGCCGCCTGCCCGTCACGTTTCCTTTCCAGTCAGCTGTTCAAGCCTTTAGGTGTTGTTTTGGTGGCTAAACGATTATTTGCATGATTCAATTAGCTTGTGGGTCAGCTTTTCTTATCAACAATTCTTGTATCAGGTTATTTTGTAAAATACCTTTGTTTACCTGCTCTCACCCCCAGGACCGCGGCCACACTCTTCTCCTTCTGCATCCTGCGTGCCCTTGTGCACCAGTTACTGCTTCTGCTTTTGTTTACGGAGCAGATACAACTTCTCGATCAGTTTTAGAATTGAACATTGCTTCTTTCACTACAGGTGGTGCATTTAAATAAATAAGTAAATAACTAGACATGCATTGCAAAGCCTTCATTATCAGTTAACGAGAGTTGGGGCAGATGGGGACCGTGGACTTCCGAAGACTTCTGTGTGCAGAGGACAAAGCGCCGAACGATTTGCATTTGCTAATGGAGCTCCCCAAGTCCACACGCTCGGTGTTTATGCTCCAGCTCAAAGGAAACAGTATTTTAAATGTAAAGTGTGTCAGTGGAGGCGTAGGCAGCGTAATGAACACACAGACGTCCCTCATCTTGATCACATCTCTGCTGGCCACAGGCAAGGACCTGTCACACACTGAGGAGGTTCATAGGAAGGCCATCAACAACCTTTGGGCCGCACTTGCATGCCCCGCGCCCGCTGGGCATCATTAGCGTGCTTCTTTACAGCATTAAGGCTTTGGGTCCCTTTGAATTACAAGTGCAATTTGGCCTTTCCTTACATTGGAGAACAGCCACGTGGTTACATGGCAAATAATAAACATCTTATCCTTGAGGCTTGATCACACATCAGAAAGGTTTACTGCAAGCACCAGTATTAGGATCATGCTGTTGATGGTATTGTGTTTCACCCAGTAGCTACGCCCCGAAGGGCCGTCAGAGCCTCGCGCAGGAACAGTTACTCGTGCAAGGATCCCTCCTTCGTGCATGCACCCTGAATGGGGGCTGCAGCCCCCCCCCCGGGCGTGTGGGACCTCTGCCGCAGGACCGCGCACCCATCCTGGAGTGGGGAGGAGACCCTCAGCCCTCCCGCCCGTGGGACCGCTCAGTGCCGCCATCCTGATTCCCCGTGCCCAAGTTTGAGCTGTTGGCGCACGTGGGCGTCACCGTGACCGGAGCCGCCGCAGCCCCGTGCCTCCAGCGCACCGTGGTGGCAGAGGAGCAACGCCTGCCAGCCCCGTGCCCCGTGGCCGTGGCTCCTGCCAGCCCCGCGAGGTGCCAGCCTGGAGACCCCGCACAGAGCACAGCGGGAATGGCCAGGAATCGCCGTCTCCCGTGCCTGACGAAGGCGCCCGTCACCGCCATCGCCATGCTGCGCAGCATGGGGCTGTGGGAGCACGAGGGTGTCTGGAGGAGAGACCCGCAGCGCTTCCCGGTGCCCGGCTGGACCAGCTGCTTTTGGGACCAGCCCCAGCTCCGTCCGACCTCCGTCCGGCACCTGGGCCGGGGGGGACCGCAGCACGGCTGCTGCGCCGAGGAGCTGCCGGTGGCCGGGCCGCCCTGCAGGAGGGGTTGTGAGAAGCCCCGCAGCCAGGGAGAAACGGCGCCTGGCAGATGCACCCGGGTTTGCGACTCGCAGAGCTGCAGGAGCAGCCCTGCAGCCCTCTCACAGCCCCGTGAAGAAAAGCAAACCTCCGTGTGCCAAAAGCGAAGCAGGTGATGACCTACTCTCCCTGGCAGTCAGACACCGAGCTCCCAGCTCCCTCTGTACGTGGCCTTGGATGCAATGAGGGATCCTCAGCCCAGGAAGGGAAGAGTCAGGGAGACTGCGACATTCCGGCATGGCAAAATCCATGCCCCACGGGACTGGTTCAATGAGCGCAGCTCCGCTGATGATGTGAACTTGGCATTAAGTGTGCTAGGCTGAACGGTGCGGTGTTATCCTGTAGCGACGTCTTTTGCAAAGACCACATGTGAGTTGGATGTAAGATGCTGATGCCAGTATCTGTGCCATGTATTTCCAATGTGATAAAAATAACTCTGAGTAACTGAAGATGTTTCCAGTTTGTGTTAATAAAATACATCTTTTTAAAGAATGGAATTCTTCAAAGATTGGCAAATTTTATTTTATTTCATTAGCTTTAATGTCACTGCCATATGGACTGTGAAGAAAAGTGAACCATTAGATCAGAGGGACTGAGTTATCAGCATGACACAGAAAGCACTGATACAATTGTTAAGGATAAGCTCTGGGAGTGATTTATTGCATGCATTGTATTAGCCACAGAGGAGTTATGATATGCTCCCCATTCCTGTATCATATTAGGATTTTATTAGTCTAATATGACACGGTAATATAATATATGATTAGAATTCCCATCCAGTTATCCTTCCCTTGGTGGTGGAGAGCAGGAGAAGGTTTTGTGCGCAGCAGCTCCCTGGCCGTCATGCCCGTGGTGGAGAGGGGACGCCTGGGACAGCACGGCTTCTAAATTGGTCTCCTGGGCTTTCCAGGCGGGATGTGGGTGCTGCTCGCCTTCCACGGGTGTGCTGGGCACCCTGGGCAGCCCGTCTGCCACCGGGTCTGTTTTCCCCATGCACCTGAAATACAAAGCCACTCGCTCCTTCCTGCAGTGGGTGGCAGTGGGAAGGATGGTGCTGATATTTAAAATCCTGGCTGACAACTGAGCCGTAGGTGCCGGGCTGCGTCCTAGCAGTACCTGGGGAATCAGCTGTGACATGCCAGAGCAAATCTGCTGCAGGAACCAGCCCTGCCGCAGTGTCCTGCAGCACCGGTGAAGCCCGTCTCGGCACAGTGGGAGGAAAGATGTCTACAGGCCAGCCCAATGGGGACCCTGTGCCGAGGGAACTGGGCACAGCCTGAGCCTGCAGGTTAAGCAGGGAAGGTCTTGGTGTAGCTGCCGATGCCATGAAATGGCAGCTGACGGGCTCCTGCTGCCCGCGCTAAGGCCATGCCTGTGACCACGCCGTCTTTAGTGCAGCCCGAAAGCCCCAGGGTGCTGCCCTCATCCACACATACGTACCGCTCTTTCGGAGCACGGTGGAGCATCATCTGAGTCAGCGGGGAAAAGCCGTGGGCCAGCTCTGTGCTGCGCCGTGTCGGGTGGGCAGCTGCAGGATGGTCCTGGTCCCCGGGAGCGGAGCCGCTCGGCCGGGGGCTGCGGGTCTGGGGCTGTCCCTCCCGCACTCACCCGTCGCCCCTGCCCTGTGCCAGCTCTCCCCTCCGCCATCCTCTGCTCTCCGGCGGGAAAGGCTGGACGAAGGCACCGTGTGCCCCGGTGTCGGAGGTGAAGCCCAGGACCGTGCTGCCAGTTTAGCTCAGCCTCCGGCTGCAGGGCGCGCTGCCAAGACTCACTAATTGCTACGCCTCGTTACAGGGTCCCCCTCACCCCCACATCTCTCCCCGCGTGACCCTACCCACTGAAAACTCTACTTCCCCAACAAGTCCCAAAGACAAACTTCTTCAAAGTTTCCCTTGCATCTCCTGTCCATTTATCACTAAATCCCCCGTTTCACTTGTGAGCAGGCTCTGAAGCAAA
Source organism: Astur gentilis (assembly GCF_929443795.1). Classification (NCBI taxonomy): domain Eukaryota; kingdom Metazoa; phylum Chordata; class Aves; order Accipitriformes; family Accipitridae; genus Astur; species Astur gentilis. The sequence continues at coordinate 20,739,145 of NC_064908.1, forward strand.
TGGCGTTTGTAGCCTCGTTCTTGCCTCCAGCAGCCGCAGGAGGGAAAAAAAGTTCAAGCATATCAGAGTGCTACTAGGTGATAAATCCCAAAATCTATATCAAAGCCTATTTGATCATCTTCCTGTCATTGATATAATAAAAAGGATTAATTTATCGGAGACTGCCAAAACCCTCATGTGGCAACAAATTTAAGGATCTTGTTTACACAGGCTAATTAAAACCAATTAATTTCATTCATAGCTGTGGCTACTAATGCGGGCGCAGACGTGCCTGCTCGTGTAGGGGTGCCGTAGGTGTGCACGTGGCACACGTGGCCGTGCCCTGCCTGCGTGACCCCCCTTTCCTGAGGTGGGTGGTGGCTCCCCTGGGGGGGGGACACCCGTGGGTGTCCCTGAGGAGCACACCTCCGGGCCTGGTGGGGAAGGCGCCCTCCTCCTCCTCCTCCTCCTCCGGCTGCCCCAACGCGCTCAGCTCTCTGGGGATGGCACGTGGGAGAAGGGGGATGCCTGGAGGGCTTTGGGAGCGCCCCTCGCTGCGGCTCCGGGGCAGCTCTGGTGGTGCCCGGTCCCCACCGGGGTGGAGGCCGCCCACCCAGCCGCTCGCCCGGCCAAAGCTGCCACCGAGGCGACGGTGCCCTTCTCCAGAAGAAGAGCGCAGGCCCGAAGGGGAGCAGGAAGGCCTGCAGGTGGGCTCCGGCCCCAGCGCGTCCAGCCCTGCCGCCTTCGGGGAAGCGGAGGGGGCAGACGGCGGGCGCTCCCCCGAGGAGCGGAGGGCCTGGCGCTGGGGCCCGCCGCGCTTTGCCAGCAGCGTCCGCGGACGGCACGTGGCTGCCCCTCAGCCCTCGCTGCTGGGGAGCCCAGGCGAGGCTTCGGGAGAGAACGTGGGGCTGTTGCTCGTGATACGAGGTCACCTATTAACGCTATCTATTAGGGTAATAAAAGGCTGTATTTTTTGTGGTAAAATTCAGCATCAGGAGCACGCGTCATTAAATATGGAAATCCAGAATTTTATTAGCAATCTGCTAGATCTGAACTGACGCCAATTAAACAAAAAAGATATCATTTATAAAAAGGCAGAGTTCAAGTTGTATTAAATATGAAATGCAATTTTCTGCTGGTTGTGATTTATTACCGTTGGTACATTGTTCAAAGAAGCATGTTATATTTCAATAGAGAAATATTGTTTATTCATTAATATTTTAAAACTTGCTTATTGCTGTGTATGACTCTCCTGCAGAATGAAACTTATGATTTAAAACATGAATTAATAAACACATTTGAAAGTGTTAGACAATATCATAACCGCTCATTTTTCATTTTACGGAGAGCGTATTAAACTTTTATAATTCTGTGTGTACTATTATTTTCCAAATAAAGGTATGGACTTGAAATTACTAATTTCAGGTAAAGATGAGAGAAAGCAATAACATATGTTGGGAATCAGTCACTATGTCGTGCTAATATGGACTCAGTACTTTTATTGTTACATTATTCATAAATCTTCTGCTCAGTGCCACGTCCCCCTAAGAGGGTTCCCGGGTGCCCCGAGTGCTTCTCCCTTGGCAGACGGCGAGAGTTCTAGGTATGCCAGTGTTGCAGGGATGCGCCGTGCTCTTAATGCAAGGAAACGTTTGATAGAGGCTGACATCCTAAATGAGGCCGAAAATATTTTATACAAAACGTGATAAAGCAATAATGATCTCAGAGGCCTCAGGTTATCTTGGTTATTACCTGCACCCACCACTTGAATCAGCAGCATTAAGGGGTCCAGACCCAATACGTAGAGACCTCTGGACTCATTAGTCCTGAGTACTTTATATAGACTCACCTATCAGTTGCTTGATTTAAACTAACCTTTTTTGTATCTTAAAATGTCTCCTGCTGCAGCCCCGCTGTATTACCATAACAATAACCGGTATTTCAATTTTAAGAACTCATTTTTCCTCAAATAGAAAGTGCCAATCAATTTAAAGAGCAGAAGATGCACGCTGAAGAAACAAGCAGGGCATGTGCTCTGGGTGTCTCGCCCTCCTGCTCCAAGCCCGTTGTGGCCAGAAAGCGTTTTGTGGCACGGCACGCACTCCTCCTCGCCGGCCACCGCGGCTCGGCTCCACGGCACATGCCGGGTGGAGGGGATTTACCTTGTAACCTTTCATCATGCAGGCACGGGGTGGAAATAATTGAACTGGATGGGAAGCTGACATTTGGAAAGCTTCCCCAACTGCTGGCGGTGAAATGCCAGTAGCGGTGTATCGTGCGTGACTGACGGCAAACCTCTGTCCCCGGCGCTCTCCCCTCGGGAGCGGCAGCACGGGCTGAGCAGCGGCCAGGGGCGTGCGGGAGGGGTCCCCAAGGCCCCCAGCACCCAGCAGAAGCGACTCCCCGTCGGCTCAGCCGGAGCGGGTCACTGACCGCTCCGGCTTCGCCTGCTTGCAGCGGCTCCAGCCAAGGGTCCGGGCTTTCGTGGAGGCGTCCAGGACGCACGTCGGTGGTGGAGGGAGTGTGGGGGCTGGGGGGAGGGGGGGCGGGCAGCCCGCGTGCTCTGCACCTCACCTGATTGATGGTGGGGTGGTGGAGAACGGCTCTTTGCACGACGGCAGCCCTCACACCTGACAGTTAATGTAAATTAACTATTCACTTCTTTGTTGGGCAAAGTGAATCGGCAAACCTTATTACTCCAAGCCAGTCAATTAATTAAAGTTCAGTGCTTAATCAAGTTCCAGTGGTCATACACGGGGCACAGGGATTTCTCTCTCCTGAGCTCAAAGGTTAAATGAGAAGCACATGGAAAGGGCAGTGGGGTTGAGCCAGCCACACTCCGTGCCCGGCACTCCGCTGCTCGATTCCTCCTCAAATTAGCCACCACCTTATCCCCGCTGGACCCAGGGCAGCCGCGGGTGAGCTGGTCCCTGCCGGCAGTGCCGGGGCATCCAGCAGGCTCAGCAGTGAGCTCCGCATCGGTGGCTTTGTCCTGCCAAGTCCGGCTTCCCACAGCACCGGCGTGGTGCTGGGAGGCGAGGGAGGTGCTGCCGGGCACCGCAGGGGTGCAGGGGGTGGCAGGCGTCAGTGCCAGCCCCGAGAGCCCCTCACCACCCCAGCTCCTCACCGGAGAGGAACACACAGGAGGGTTCACTCGGAAACCCATTTTCCCCTCCCCATGGCTTGGCAGACCAAAAAACGCAATAAAACTTGCTCCTGGCGCAGTAGAAAGGGCTGCAGGACGGGGAAGGCTGGGTTCTGCGGGGCACAAAACGGGAGAGGATGGGGATGGCAGGCACAGGCTGCCCAAGATGGAGAGAGGAGGGGATACAGCATTGGTACGGCAGGCCCCTAGCAGAAAAATGTCTTTCAAATAGGCCTGACTGTGTGTTTTAGTAACTCTCAAGACCATCCATAACTGGGAAGGAGATGCTGTCCAGTGCACACGGGCAGCAGATTCAATTAGGTTTCTCTCTCCCCAGAACGTGGCACGAGAAGCAATCTCTCTTTTTTGAAGAATGTAATAACAGAGTGCAATGGAAATGCGTCAAAGAGACTCGGAGAACAGGATCCCTGCCTTAAATCTTGAAAAGCAGTCAAGAAAAATATGTTGTTTACCTGAATTTGTTTTTCATAAGGTCTCCCAGTGGATTAATAAACTAACCTTTCGTCTGTGAACACCTGGTCCTACACGCCATCAATAATGCAAGCTTCACCTACTGCATTAATACACACTTAGTGTGGGGAGGCAAATTGCAGAAACCTAAACGAAAGTTACCAGAAAGACTGCACTCATGACAAAGAGGTCACCTAAGGCCTCTGCCCATCCGTGGGTTTGTCCGGCTCCAGAAACACGTGAGCTGGATTCGGCCCCCTTGGCCTGACCTTATGGCCATGCTGCAGTGCCCTGCTGCCCAGCGGCTGCCACAAATATAAAGGACTGAAAGGACATTTTAGCTGCAAAATATATCCACAACAAATAATTAAGGCTGGATAACATGTTTCCTTGCAAGCTCTTTCATTCTTTTTTGCAGTTTGCAGTTGAATGGTGAAACATGCCATGCTCTGAGGCTGGCCACGAGAAAGGATGGTGGAAATAAAACCTCAAGTTCAGCCATCGTCAAATGGTGGAAACCAGAAGTGTTGTAGGGCACTGGGTTTACAGTGAGCTTGTGGTGGAGAGAAGAGCCCATTTCTGTGCAGGTCAGAGACGATGTCTCAGTAGCAGGCAGCCATGCAGAGCCCAAGGCGGGTGCCCGGGCTGGCAGTCGGGGGCTGCGGGCTCGTGCTTGTGCCCCCGTTTTGGGCAAGGTGCTCACCTGTTTCTGGGGTGCCAATGCCGGGCAGGGAGCCGGGCCAACCCCACACGTTCCAGCGATGCCCCAGGTGCCGCCTCTTGCCAAACGTCCCAGACGTGGCCCCGACCGGGAGGCTGGGGCCGGAGCAGGGCTGTCCCGTGGGACCGTTGCCGTGGGTGGGGGGAGCCCCTGCCCAGCCCCTGGCATGGCCCCAACTTCGTGGAGGGGGGGATGACATGTTAAAAGAGCAAGGTGCCCCAACAGCAGCACACTGACAGCAGCGCACTCCCACTAAGTGAGTCTGTAGGCTCAAGCCTGGCATCCCTTAATTGATTGATAGGCTAGGACTGTCAGCGCTTAAAGAGATAATTCAATTTATAAAATCCTATTAAGTAGTGAAAGATTTTTTGATTGTTGAATTGTTTCCTATGTTATGCAAGTCATTTTGGTCCCTCTCACTTGGAAATCCGCTTCCCATTTGCGAGGGCTAGCGATGGAGTCGTTCCTCATCGCCAGCTGATGCTCAGAGCGTGGGCAAGTGCGGGACCAGGGCAGCGAGGGCAAAGGAGATGCCCCAAGCCCACAGCGTCCCAGCGTTCCGCAGCGTCCCGGCATGCGGGACCGTCCCTGCGGCTTTCCTGAGACTCTCGTCTTGGGCACAGGCAGGGGCTCCGGCAGCAACCCCCTCCCAGCACGCCAAACTGCCCCCTCTCCCGTGGGTGCTACCGTGCCAGAGCAGCACCGCGACCCACGGGGCGGCCGGCAGGGCGTACCCTGCGTCGGGGCACCCGCACGGCCCCCTGCCCCCCCGGGTGACCCCCGGGACACAAAGCCCGGGCGCAGGTAGGAGGCCCCGGGGTTGCCATGTGGCAGCTGAACTTTCTTTTCTATTTTCAGTGTGTGCTCTTTGTTTCCATCCACCACCCCCACGCTGATGCAAACTCCCCTCTTTGGTTTGTTTCCATAGAAATCCTCAGCTGTAAATCCTTAAGTAACTTTTTTTTTATTTATAGTGTGCTATTAATGTCCTTTCAAGCTGAGGACTCCAGGAAATGAAATAATAGAAAAGGCACCACTTTGAAATGCATCCAGGCATTTATTGTTAGTAAGTGAAAAAGTAACATGAGCATTTAAAGAAAATATTGGCAGATAAATTGGGTTTTAAAGAAAATATAATTGGATATAATTTCTGCTTCATTCAGTTAGATATTTATTGTTTTATTGACTTATTTTCTTTTATTTATAATAAGAAGCTTAAGCTGAAATTTAATTTTGTTGATATAAATATACATTTTCATAGAAAATTTGGCATTTAAAAATGTTATCTAAGACGTTACTGGCTTTGATAAAAGCATGCAGCTTTTGCAAGGGTTTGTTTTAAATATTTCCAATCTCAGTATATATGAAGTGGTGTATATAATCATCATTATCATAACAATTAGCATTATTCTAATTAATGGGCAGGGCTAATGGCAATGCATCCACGTGGAAAATCAGTGCTTTCTGCATATTTGAGTTCTTCCCACAGTTTTTGCTGAGATCTACAGAATTTGAGCTTCTCCTTAGGAAAAACCCAACCCCGAGCAGCGGGCTGCCAAGCCTCTGACCCTTTTGGGGCGAAGATGAAGCCTTTTCCCTGCGGTGGGCTGGGGACGGAGGTCTCATTTTCTTAGCAGCCAGACACACTGAATCGGCAGCACCATCGGAGGCAGACACTTTCCATTAATCTTCATGGAGAGGGTCAGCCATCGGGAGATGTCACCGAGAGGCTGCAGTGCCACCGCTGCCGGTGGGACGCGCTCCCGGGGTCTCGGTGGCCGGCAGCGTGCGGCAGTGGCCCCGCAGAGCAGCGCCGGGCTCCCGGCAGCCCCCGGCGAGCCCGCCTGCCCATGTCTGCCCGGCCACGTGAGGAGTCTTGCCCTGGAAGTTACTGCCTTTAATACAGGCAAACTCCAGACACGAGGTCGAGGGACCCGCGGAGCAGCTCAGAGCCGGGGGGGCTCAGCTGTTGGGGGTCCCCGTTTTCTGCTGCCAGGAGGGTGACAACACGTTGCCGGTGCTTTTACGAATTGCTGCAACTTTCCTGCAGGTCTGTAATTCCGACCTGCCGGAGCCTGCCAGCAGCACAGCCTCCGCCTGAACCACAGGCGCCATGTGCCAGCTGTGCCAGACCGGCTGGATACGTCCCGTGTTCTCTCCCTGGGTGTTTCAGCCGGGCGCCGGTGCGGTCTCTCCCTCCGGCCAGCGGAGCCCTCGCCGGGGTGGCAGCACCCAAGCACCGCGGCGTGCTCTTCCACGCAGCACACAGAGCCATTTCCCTGGTGACAGATTTTCCAAAGTCTCCTCCAGTGACGAGCTCCCCTGGTAAGCGCTGGCCTGCGCCGATGGGACGCGGGGGTCCCCTGCTCCGCTCCCCGGGAGCCGCAGTGGGACGGGGACACCGGTGCTCGCCAGAGCTGCTGCCCCGCCACCGCCGCTCGGGTGCTCCTGGGCTGGACCCTTCTGGTATCAGGAGGACTCGCTGTTTTTCAGGGTGTCGTGACCTCTCCCGTCTCCCTGTGGGATGCAGCAGTGTGACACCCCGGTGAGCGACAGGCTGCGTTTGTCGCAGGGGTTCCCGAAGGCACCAGGGACCTCGAGCCCCTTCCCCTGCCCCTGCTAGCCCCTCCGATAGGATGACCGGGCACCGTGCCAGCGCCGGGGACCTTTTCACCACGTGAGCGCTTGGTCATTAGGACCAAGAACAGCCCAACTCGTAACAGGGATGCCGCCAAACGACCTCCAGATGGTAATGGCTTTTGGATTCAAACCAGCGCTCCAGAGGTGAAAGGCTGTGTGCTCCATTACCAACCCCCTGAGTCACCCAGTCGCCCTGAAATATGTCATGCACACTTCAAACCTTTCCGTTTTTATAGGCAGCTTTAACTGCTGCACATAGCAGCTTATATCAACAACATGCGAAAAAAATGTCCTACGAAGAACAGGCCTGAAACGGTAAATATTTAACAGGTCCTTTCTGTCCTTTCCTTATGTGTATTAAAATAATTAGTTTAACAAAGAGGACTTTGTTCCCCTGTGTTTGAGCCACAACAGTGTCTGGCGCAACAGTACAGCTGTAATTCAGTCTCGGATTTTGCTGGCATTTATACACGCTGCTTTGAGCTGCTCTCCCAGTTTATAGTGTCAGCAGAACATCTTGATTGAATTACAGCCTTGTATTCAGTTAGGAGCCGTGTATTATTCTAGATGCAGTTGAGTTGTAGGTATCTGTCTTTGCTTATTTGGGGAGATAGACCCTCAGGAAAATCAGGAGGCCAGATGTGGGACGGGCGCTCCTGGCCCTGGTGCCGTGTGGCAGAGACCCCCAACCTGCTTGCCTTGTCCCCGGCTGCAGGACGGCGGTGGTGAGCTCCTGCCCACCGCCCCGGCAGTGTCCGGCACCCCGCGCCCTCCGGGCACCGTGGGACCGGTGCCAGGCACGTGGTGGCACTGCCTGGTGTCCTTTCCTCCCACGGCCGGTCCCAGCCTCCTAAATCTGCCTGCTCAGGGCAGGCTTTGACAATAAGGGTCAAACAACAGGTTTCTCACCAGCCTGTTGTGCCTGTTTGCTCTCCTCCAGCCAGCCTGAAGTTCAGACCCTTCCGAGCCACGTGCCAGAGTCGCGGCAGCGCACAAAGGGGGTTAGGCGGGTCAGTCCGGTGGTGGGGCCAGGCTGCGCCCCCACGCAGCAGCACCCACCCCTGGCAGAGCCGCTTGGGACCCGCGGCGGGTGTGAGGATCAGTCCTGGAGAGGAAAGAGCACCTTTAGTGTCCCTGGCGAGCCCTCTGGTCTCAGCCCCTTATTCTGTTCTGAGAGGCAAGAGGAAATCCTGTTCTGCCGCACCATTGGCGTGCACCGCCAGAGACTGCCTCTGACAGAGCCACATCGGTTCAGCTCGTCTCTTAATTAAAACTAAAACTAGGCTCTGGAAAACAGGATGGGAGGGACGAGGTGTCAGGGCGGGGTGCGGGGCGTGCTGGCGGGAGGGAGGGCAGCACCGGCCCCCAGGGGCAGCATGGACTGCATGGTGGCCGATGCCCGGGAGGGTGGCGGAGGGGACGGAGCTCTGCCGAGTGTCACGCACAGCACCGAGGCTGTGGCGAGTGGCCGGCGGCCTCCGCACAGGCTGCGAGGGGCTGTTGGTGTTCACGAGCTAAAGAGCGGCGGGTTTCCCTCCGTGTCCGCATGTCCCACCTGAGCCGCTGGGTACTCCGAGCGGGGACTGCCCGGGGTGCACGGCTGCAGGTACCGCACGTGCCTTGCTGCCCTTGAACGTAGCATTTTTTTTGGAAGCGCTGCGGATCCTCCCTTGAGAAAGGCAGCAGAAGGGCGGCGATGAGGCCCTGGGCTTCGCCGCCTTTGCGGGAGGGAAGTGCACGTGCGCGGGGAGAAGCGTGGCTCCCATGCAAGGGAAGTCCCGGGGGCCGCCGGGCGCTGGTGCTGCTTCCTGCCTTTGTCCGCACCCATGCACGCGCCCCAGGATGCGGCGGCAGTGGCCTTCGTCAGCCATTGTCGCAGGAATGCCCTTCCCCTAATTTGTCTTATTAATCGGAGACAGCACATTGATCAGTCATCGTGAGAGCTGGAATAATTGCAGACTCAAAATAGCACAGATTTAAATGTTTCAGATGATAATCTCTTGCCTTGGAAATAGTCGTGCTAGCGCAGCAGCAGGACCGGGTGCTTGGCAAGCCACTTCTCGGGAATGCCGTGCAGGAAGGAGAGGAAGCTGTCCAGTGAGGCAAGCCCGCGTTTCCAGCTGGGGCGAGGGGCTCCAAAGCCCCACGCTTCGCAGGGAGCGATGTGGGATATGTGGGCCGGTGGCATGACGGGCCCGAGCCCCTGGAGCAGAGCTGCCAGCGGAGGCTCTCAGGGATACCCTGCTTGAGCAGATCCCGACCGGTTCCGCGGGCTCCCGGCTCCTTTTATTTCCACCTCCGCCAGTGCCGGCGTGCGGGTGCCTCTGCCCTCGCCACGGGAGCCCGCATTAGCTCTGCCTCCGTAATGGGTTTCCTCTCTCATCTGCAGTGCCAACGTTTCCAGTAGGATCTATATCTTTCCATAGGCAGTTTGTTTCATCACAGTAACATAATAATGTGCTGAGAAGAGCTCATAGTTGTGAATTAATGTTTAAAAGCTCTCACTTTTGGGTTGTTGAAATGAATGTTAATTTGACAAATGGCAGTCATTGGGATTGAGACGGCATTAACATGGAAATAAGAGTTAACCTCCAGCAGGGCAGATACAAGGTGAGATGAGCAGACGCTGCAGAAGCTGTAGTTTTTCACCTGATGCTCATACTGTAAATACTGCCAGTGTCCTATCTATTTATAGAACTGTAATTTAAAGGCTAGTTCAGGAAAATCTGAATGACATCTCCTTAAGAGAAGCAATCGTAGGGTATCTTGGAATATGTCAGGCAGCTCTCTTGCTTTCTCTCTCAAAAATACTCATATGTCCACTAAATCAATTTGCCTTTCTCTTGTAACTGCATTTGCGGGGCCATTCTTTTCCATTTTCTGTCACTGTCATATGCTAATTCATGTCACTTTGCGGCGTGGGAGGGCCCAGCCGCCAGCTCCACCACACCAACACCGGCACAGCTCACCTCGTCCCTCCTGGGTGTGCCATCAGCTGCTGGGCTGGCGAAGGTCTCAGAGGTCTCAGGCTTCACACCGGGGCTGAGGATCCCACCTCGGCATGAACACCGGCCCCCGGGAGTGAATCCTCCCACGGACTTGGCTCTGCTCCTCTGGGTCCGGGAAATGGATCTCTGCAAAAGCTGACTACATATGGCAGTGCACTTTCAGGTGTGTCTTATATGGGTTTTTCCCCTAAGGATTTCCACAAACTGGAAATGGAAACTGTTTCCATGCTTTTTCCTCCAGTTCTCACTTAGGAGCAAGGAAGCGGCTTTTCAAACAGGAAAAAAAATGCAATGCCAAACCCCAGGTCTAGATCCACACCATTTGGAACAAAAAGAATCTTGAACGACACCATTTTTCTGAGAAAAATCTTCATTTTGGAATAAGCCATTTTCATTGAAAACATAATATAAAAGCAAATGTTTGGCTACTCTACAAATGAATTGTTTCACTCGAGCGGCACACAGTGCCGTGCCTGGCTTGCAGCCCATGTGTGAGTGAGCGCCCGTCCCGGATCCCCAGCATGGGAGGCATCAGAGCTGCTGAGCGCTGGGCACAGCATCGGAGGTGTGCGCTGCAGTGACTGCCACCTCTCTCCCCTTGGCAGCTCTGCTGAGCAGCTTTCCAATAATTTTTAGATTTATATCCGTCTTGCAACAAAAAAACCCAGCAGCAAAAACCTCTACCCAAAGTTTTCCTTTTGACTTTTGACACCAGGCTCTTCTCTTCTCTGTTTTTCCTTCTCTTTGGCCAGGAGATCTCATTCTCCGTGGCAGACGTCACAGCCTGCTTCCCCCGGCCAAGGCTCGGACACAGTGCAGATGCTCCCACGCTGCTGCCTTTGCCGTGGCCTGCAGCCGCCCCGAGCTGCGCTGGGGGAGGACGGCTCCCTGTCCCGGGGCTGCAGTGACGGGTCTGGCTCCAGAGCCTGTGGGGACACGTGAACGGGACCTTGATGCTGCCTGAGACCGGGTTCCTTTCCACATGGGGGGTCCAGAGCTGTCCCCCTCTCTCTGGGTCCCTAGACTGGCACGGGGGAAAAGGAGCAATATTTTTGTTGTGAGCAGCAATAACAAGACCGGGAGCTGCATCATGTAACCCTTCCCTCTGCAGAGAAGCTCCTCTGTGCTAGGACAGGGGACGCGGGGGAAGGAGGTCCCTGCTGCCTTGGGGAGAGTTTGCTGCACACAAAGTGGTGTGAGCACTTGGTGTCGTCGGGGGAGAGGCTGCTCCTGCCAGCCAGTGCATGGCTCTGGCTCCAGAAAGCGCCTGTCCCTAAAGCCGGTGCTTGTGTACGTCCACGTCCTTACTCTTCAGCCTGCATTCGTGTGTGTCTAGCATTTCAAACCAAGATACTGCCAAAGCCCTACATCCTGGGAATAATTAGAGCAGAAAATCCAGGGAAAAAAATTCTGAGCTTAGGGCACTGGTTCTTGAGTGAAATTACCCCCATGCAGAGATCTTCTAATAGGACACTTACCTGAGTCACTCCCATGTAAAAGTGTTTGACTTGCTAGGCAAGCTGACCCATTTAAACAGGGCTCCAACAAGCCACCGATGTGCTGACCGTCTTCCAGGAGGTAACATTTAATTTGTCCTTAAACAAACAAGAAAAGTCCACATCCATTCTCTTCACCTCTGTTTTTTGCAGCCGTTGTTTTTAAAAAGAAAAGTGGAGAAGAGGCTATAAACCAGACAATCTCAACCCCAAAAAAGCAGCTTTTTTTTTTTTTGCAAATTGTTTAATGTTTTGAAATGTTCCTTACATCTCCAGACATAAATATTCTGACTTGCAGCTGGGAAACTTCCTTCCAAGTTGTTTTGTTTGTCAGGTTCAAGTACAAATTTTCAGTTAAAAACCTTCTTTCCTTGACTCTTAATAGTTACTGGCCAACAAATGAAAAAGAGGGAAAGGGAGTGAATTACATGACCTGTCTCTTTTTGTTTATTAAGAACTTCTTTCCAGCGTCTGATTCTTACGGAAATATGGTTTCAATTTTCTCTTTGAATTGTGGATCAAGAAATGTTGCCAATACATATTTTTCTCTGTCAAAATTTCATTTAATCTGGAGTCTGTAGATGTCTTGAGAGCCATGTCTCCTCACTGGGTTATTACCGTGTGCGCTTGTTGTCATGTTAGTTTTCAATTGGAATCACGTTTGTTCCGGAAAGAGGCGCTGGCGCTGGCTCGTTAGCAGAGCAGCCGAGGGGTGGGCGCCAGCCCCTGCCTCCCCGGGCCGGGGGGGTGCCCCCGCTGTGCCGCACCCCCGGCCCCTTTCCCCCCGGCCCCGGGGTCTGGGCGCGGGGCTTGTTGCTGCTTCAGGTTCCTGCAGGTCCCTTCCTCTGTGGGACCCGGCTTCCCACAGCCGGTGGAGCAGCGCCGGCACCGGCAGGTCGAGAACCCCCCAAAGCCGGCTGCGGAGCGCGGGCGAGCCCCCGGGGGAGAGGGCCGGCTGGGAGAGCATCGCTGCTGCGCTCCTCCAGCCGCAGCTCTGGAGGCCCTTCGGCGAGTATCCGAACGTGGTTCCTGGATGCCACGCAGGGCTGCGGGACCTGCGTTTGCAGCTGTTGCTCCCTGGGCAGCTGTTGCGACGGACTCCCTGCACGCCCTTGGATTTGGCTCCGCAGGATGGGTAAATGCGGCTGCATCCAACGGCGCCATTTGGCCACACGTCCCTTGTTAGTCCCAATGCAAACCTGATGGTCTTTCCCTGTTTTCTGGACATGCGTGATGCACACAAATCCCTCTGTAAAGGTGTGAATGGCCTCACAGAGACAAATGTCTAGTTGAGGATACAGTGACTTTGAGTTTATCCAGATCACGGCTTTTAAAAGAAGTCTGATGAAAAAAATCGTAATTTTAAAAGATGACCAGCATCCCTTCTCTTACTGGGATCACGCCACCCCGCTGTCTGCTTCGGAGTGAATCAGGTCCATGAGACGATATCACCCACCTCGCCGAGGGTGAGCACTCTGCAGCAGCCCGCTCCCCTGCAAGAGGAGGGGAGTCCTTGTAGCCTGGCCATGGCTGCAACTCCACGTACATAACCCAAACACACAAATGGCAACAGTGGCTACAGCTGTGACAATTTATTCCCTCTCTTATTATGATTTCTCTTGCAGGATTATAGTTTCTCAAGATATTGCTCTGGCCAAGCACTTCTCTTGCGGTGGGAAGCACCACACTCCCTTGCATTTAGTCGTGGCTATTTCAGACTTTCAAAGGATTAACCTTTCCCATCTAAATGAGAAGAAAAGGGAAGAAATGACTCACAGCCTCTCCCCATCCCCTGAAAAGAGCTGTTTCTGATGGAACTGGAATGCTGGAAATAATCCAGAGGAATTCAGAAAATGAACCTGTCAGAAGAATATTTTAATAAACCCCCTTTTTCAGCCACAGTATCAACAACTCACACTCTTCCCTTGTCATCTGAAGGAAGCCCAAGCAGCCATCAGAGAACAAAGCCAGCGGAGGGGCTGGGCCTCATAGCACTGCGGAGGTTTTCCGGGGCGTAGCTGTGCCTCGGTCTCTTTCCCTCAAGCACTCAGAGGTTACAACACGGCGTATCCTGCTGCTAAACTGCATCTGGGGCTTTGTCCATAGACCTTCACGAGGGACTTTGCAGAGCCCACACCAGGCGGTGGTGCATCCTCTCGGCGCGCATGGAAGGTGTGGGGACACAAGCGGGCTTCCCCTGGAGCCGCTTTACAGACGGGGGAGCCGTGCCGAGCAAGTGCCACACCGGGTATGATGCTGCTCCCTCCTTAACCATGCTCCAGGTGTCCGTGAGTGCCGGCAGGGCTAGGGCACACTTAATGCCCGTTAGCTCTCGCATCCAGATGCGGTCTGTTGTGCCAGCCCGGAGAGAACATTCAGCAGCAATGGGTAATGGCCACGGCTTCCTGGCCACTGTCAGCCACATCACTGGCCCAAATGGCTGTACCTAGCAGATGGGCCAGTATTGCAACAGTGGGAAGCTGCTGACATTGCTCTGCTGGCCACAGTGACCCTCAGCAAACCATCCGCTCTCCCTGGTGTGGGGGCTTGCAGGTTTCCCTGCAGGCAGCGACAGCCGATCCCGCCGGCCCCGCGCAGCGCCCGTGCATCACGGGGCTGGGTCGCCAGCATCAGAGCTGCCACAAGTGTTGAGGCTCTTGAAGACAGGCGGGTATCCAGGTGTGCTGTGAGGTGGGGCAAGAACGTGACTGATATGTGAGCAGAGTGCATTAAAGCTGTTCGTTTCGTGTTACTTATTAGCAAATTTTCTCCCACCTTATCCTGTTTCTCACGTGCTGCCTGCAAAGGTGGTTCTCCCTTATAAAGCTGTCTTTCTCATTGTCCACAATGCTTTTAAGTAACTGACACGTTTTAAAGAGAAATCAGCAAAGGCTGCATTAGATGAAATGTATAATGTGGCAGCAATTTGCAAAGTATCATTTCTAAAACAGACCTTTCCATCTGCAGAGATTCAAGAATCCCAAAGAAATCCGGGAAGCAGAACTGCTGGAAGAGGGGCTGGCTGACTGTGGACAGCAAAGTAGCCATGCATGTGCCCTGAAATGTGGGAGCAAGCGAATATTGGGGTCACATGAAGAAGTGATGCACCAGAGAACAAAAAAGTAAAAGGAGCTCTACAGGGCTGCACAGAACAGCGTTTGTTGCATTTAGTCCCGGATATCTGGTAGTTCAGAGTTAGATACTTCAGAGAGGATCTAAAAATAAAAAAAATGCTTTGAAATGGCAATGACTGGTCTACCAGACCACCAGAAAGCAAGTCTGCCTCTGCTTCTGGCATTGGATGGCATCTGGGAAGGACACAGTGGGAAAAAGCAAACATCCACCCCGCTCTGCCAGGCAGGAAGGGAGCACCCGAGAGCTGCAGGGATGCTCTTCGCACTGCTGCGTCGGGCTCGGGCTCTCGGGGCAGGGAGAGCAGCAGTGACAGCGGAAGCGCACGATCAGGAGCAGACGGCAGGCAGGGCTGCTCGTGCTAAAAGGAGGAAACATCAACCGTGAGCGAGGCGCCCGGCCACTCCGGGCTGTGCCTATCTAGACACACCGTCGAGTGTCTCGGTCCTCGCATGGAGCCGTGTCTCATCTGGGAGATCAGCTGTATAAGCAGCAAGGTATCTCTATCAGTTTGGAAATTCATTTCCTGGTGTCGAGGCTGTGAGGATGCAAACAGATAAACTGGGAAGCTTCTCCTGGCAGAGCCTGGGATGGATAGAAATGTCAGTCACTGTCAGAGGGGAAGATGCCCATCCCTCTCTCCCGCAGGAGGTGTCCTGGAGCGGCTCAGCTGGAGCTGGCTTTGGCAGCGATGGTTGGGATGGGGCCGTGGCCGGGCTGCTGGTGGGAGGGAGGTCACCCCAGCCCTGGGGAAGAGGGAGCAGGCATCCGTCACCTGCCTGGCAGAGCAGCACTGGGAGAGGCATGGAGGAAAAGCCGCTCTGGGGCTGGCCTCGGTGTGGCTCATCGGGTTGGCAGAAAGCCGGGGCTGCGGGGACTCCCGGCGTGCCCAGAGCCTGCGCTGGAGGGTCCCCAGCTCCCAGCGTTTCCTTACCTGCGCCTGCACGGCCCTGTGCCATAAATTAAAGGGGAGCATCTCGAAGGAGGCTTTAATCAAAAGTTAGGAGTTGCAGCCAGCATGTCACAGTTCCTCATTAGATTGCCATTATAATGCTCTGTAATTGGAAAGACGTTAATATTGACAGTGTTGTGAAGAATGTCCTGCTTCTCCTTGCATGCATGGATTTGATAGAGTTGAATAATGGAGCAGATATGATGGATTAGAAAAATTCCCCAGTTAAGGTCCCTAATTATAGAGTTTTACCTGCCCAATTAAGGTGGAGTACTTGAGAAAAAACTAGGCACTGACTCTCTCCAGGCACCCAAGTGGTCTGTGAAGTACCAGCAGCCATAGCAGCCCTAGACTGGAGCATTAGTGGAATTTAATCCTACTTCAAATGTTGCCTTCCTGATGTCCCTGCAGTATGAATCTAAAATCCACTCAGAGGCTGAAGTAGTACCAGCAAGTCCTGCTCCTCAACACAGTCTAAGCTGCACAGCTCTTTTACCCTGCCTGGATGTGGATTCAAGAAGCAGCAGTAATTTAAAACAGCCCCCACCATGCCCCACAGCCCAAGTTCCCTTTGCCCTTTTTTAACAAATCCGAATGATTCTGGGACGAAGAGCCAGCAGCTTCGCTGGCATGTTGGACAGAGCTGCAGGCGAAACGTTTCAGCGGCCGGACCCACTGCCCCAACAACCAGGTGATGCAGCAGAAGCAGAGGCTTTACATTGCTTCTCTGGGCAAGAAATTACAATTTTCCTTTCTGGTTTTGGAAGATGTTTCGCCATATTTAAAGGCAAAAAGGCCACATCAAACCTAGTCAGAAGGGGAAGTGTGTGAAGTCACGCTGCTCGGCTGGGGGCAGCACAGAACGGGGCTCGGCAGGCTGTGGGGCACAGCAGTGAGGACCCCCCCGCCCATGGGGCACCGTGCCAGCCCCACTGCCGGCACCCCTGCGCGCCCGCCCAGCGCTGGGCTGGAAACCCTCCGCAAGGCAGCCGGAGCTGTGCCGGCTCTTGGGGGACCCGGTGCTTCAGGGCTGCAGTGCGGACCCTGAGCGAGCCCAAAGTCTTGGAAATTCAGTATCTTAGGCACACTAGAGAGATAATTTTTTGAAGTAAGTAACAATGTAGTTGTGTGCTGCTTAAGGATGAATCATGGCAGTTTTCCTTTCACCTTCTTAAAAAAAACCCCTGGCAATGTTGGTCCCAGAGGAGCCGGCAGGTGACACCCGCTGTGTCCACTCGGCGACACCTGCCACTGCGAAAGGGCAGGTACGGTGGCACAGACCCTGCTCACCCCGTTCTTGCTACTCCAGAGAAAATGTCAGTATCCAAGTCTCCCTCTAATCCCTCCCTGTAGTGGTGGGACAATTACCCCATAAATTAGGAAAGAAATATTCTGCTTGGGCTCTGGAGTTTGTAACTATTTACTCAAGGTGTGCTTTCTTCTCCAGAGGTATTCCTGCAAGGCTGCTGAGGATGGAGACATGCCTGTGCTTTTTTCTTTGCCCCTGCCTCTCTTTCATCTGCTCTTGTGATGAATTGTAGGGAAAAACTACCCAAGCCCGTCTGTTTTGGCTTAGATCAGCTTTTCTTCTCATTATAATTTAAGTCTTTAAGGGTCTTCAGTAGGAGCCTGTAAAAGTCAGATCATTCATTCCTGTTGACGCCATGTGTTTCATGGCCATTCGGGCCGTGATTCATGCGGCGGTGCCCGGGACGCGCCTCCTTTGTGCCGCGGCAGAACAATGCCTTTGTGCGCCGGGCTGGCGCGCCCGCGCCGGGCGGCAGAGAGTTAAACAGAAAAATCTTGTAATAGCTGAAAACTATGGATTGAGCAAAATCTCCCTGTCAGCTCTCTGTGATTTTGCTGAGAGCACTTGGACATGCTGGCATTGGATTTACAAATTGAAAATCATTAATAATTCTAACCAGGCTGTGATAAATCTGAGATCAGTCTCGATGAACCTGGACACCATTTCATAAATCAAAAAGATTACTTAGGAATTTTTTAAAATCTGACGTCAAAATGTCATGGTTACTAATGGTTTTTGTAGATCTCTTACAGTGATATATCATTTATCTACGCTACATCTAAAATGTGACACCAGGGCAGAAATGTGATGTCTTTAATATCATGAATACATTTTATCCCATAATAAAGGTATTAACAACTTCTTGCTGTGACTTGTACTTGGAGTTCTGTGCCTGATTTAGTGCTATTGTTATCATATTAACTGTTTTCCCCCCCAAATATGTGCAGGCAAACTGTTGCTTATTTTGTGTGGTGAGAGGCTTGATGACCCGCCGAAGCAGAGGAGTGGGTTCCTCGGCCCGGGCTCTTCACCCCCGCTCCCCACCTCCCTGCTGCCCCGGGGACCCAGGGCACTGCTGGACCCCACCACATGGGCACAGCGTCCTCAGCCCTGCCCAGGCTGCTGCTCCGCAGGGATGCTCCGCAGCACCGCCCGCTCGCAGGGTGACCTTCTGGGACCAGGCTTGTCTTCCTGCTGGGATGGCAGGGCAGGGAGGGCGGGAGGCTGTGGGGTGCTCAGGGTTGGCAGCCTGCTGCTTCTGATCAGCCTCTGGCTGCTGGGGGGCTCTGCCCCTCTCACTGGTCCTGGTGCAGGGGCACACGCTGCTGGCGAGTTTTGCCAAGGAGGGGTCACGGCAGATCTGCGTGGTTCGGCAGGCCGGCACAGCTAAGGCAGTGTCCTGCAGTCTCCTTCCCAAGGCGTAAGCACGGAGCTGTTTGGCGAGGACAGGGAAGGATGGACCTGGACGCCTCATGGTGCTGCTAAGTCGTGGGAGCGCAACAAAACGTTATTCAGGACGTGGCCTGGCTGGGCATCAATGGTGGGGATGTGCAACATGGTGATGAGAAAATGCCAGAGCTGGAATGGAGCTAGCAAGTAAGCATGGATCACAGCACAGAGTTTTGTTTTCTATTGGTTCGTATAATTTTCCACTCCTTTTAAGTGGGTTGTTCTGAGAAAAGTTTACAAGACTTATGGAATAAGAACCCAGCAAATAACCTTCAGAAAATACCCTTCAAACCACTCCTTCAACTGATTAATGAAGCTAATGCCAAAAGATATCACTGAAAATGTAGGTAAGGTCTGAAATAAGGGAAGAAGCCGCTCCTATGCTACCACTTTGACTCCGGAATCAAGCACAGACTGGTTTGGATGCCCTGATCTCCTTGGTGAAGCTCAGTTTTGTGCTCTAGGATGGCTTTGTATTTCATACCACGTCATGTTAGCTTTGACTCCGGGACACAAACAAAAACCTTGAGGCAGTGGAAAGTCTGCTGGAAGCAAGCAGCAGCCGAAGGTCCGGGTCCAAACTCACCCTGAGCACACATAAACTTAGTCTGGCAACTCAACAAACCATTAAAATATCAAAACTTAGTGTTAAAAGAAGGCCTAACATCATGGAAATGCTTTTCTCATTTTGGGAATAGGTCCCGCTGTGCTCGCATTGCAAATGATGTGGGTGTGCAGAAGATCTGCACCCCGGGCATCTGCACAGAGTTAGGCAACGGTGAGGCCGGTTCTGCTCAGCTCTGTGCGTGCGCAGGTGTACACATATGTACGTGCGTGTTCCCATGTCTCTCCACTTCGCACATTGAACTTTCAGGGCTTGCTGGCATGGGAAAATGCATAGGCCATGGATGCTGTAGCACAGTACAATGCAACTTCCTACAAAGGATTTTTGTATTATAAATGACTTTTGGAGACTTTGCTATAAAATGTTACATTGCTTTGGCGCATTCTTTTTAAAAATGAATGGTTCAACTGTTAAAATTTAAAGAGTCAGTCCCAGTCTTTTCCCAGTGAGTCAGAAATACGCTGCAGGAACATACAGCCGCCAATGCTCCGGGCGTAGCTAAAGAGCTATCAGAGCCTAACAGGTAGCTGAGGAATTTAAAGCAAAGCTTTATGGGGAGAGATTACATTCAGAGGTGAACAAATGGTGGTACCAAGCCTATGCAAAGCAAGTGACAAAATGTAAAAATCCTCCCCGCATTTTGAAGGAAAATATATCTTTCTTTCTGCGCGGTTCCCGTGAAAAATAGGCTTTTTTATTTCCTTTTTTCATGCTAGGAAATTAATATTTGCCTTTAAAAAAGATTTGGTGGAGGTTTCCGTGAAGGTCATTAGCAATCTCGCGGGGGAATAAAGAAGGGAGTGATTGAAATCTGCATGGGTTTGTTACTCATTTGTGGCTTTGCTTTACACGTAACATTTTTATTAAGAAAATAATACTTTGGGGCTGGTAATTGTGTTGCCAGCTGGGCCGGGGAGGGGAGAAGAAGAAAGCAGAGCACTGAAACCTACTATTTATGTCCCTGCTAGGTACAATTCCAGGCAGGTATATATATGGTAAATCTCCTTGAGCTGTCCCCAAAGTCACCCTGAAGTGCCGCAACTCTTCCTGGTGTTGAGCACATTCCTCCAGGGCTGCAGCTTCGTGGCGGGGCCGAGGCAGCCGGCGCCGCCCGACGGGTCCTGCGGGTGGGGACCCCCAGCCCTGCCCGACGTGACCGGAGGGATGGGCGCCGGAGCAAAGCGGGGTGCTGGTTGCACCGACCTCCATCCCCTGGAAGGGGACAAATAAGCCCAGGTCCTCCTGGAAATGCCAGGAACTTTCACAGCAACTTCTCTTGATCAGGTAGTAAGGTCACCTGTTTCCGTTCCATTTAACCCTAAAATACCTGCGGTTAGGACTCAAGCTGTAAAACCCCAGTATTGCTTGCAAGTCTTCTTAAAAATTAGCATAGCACAGAGCAGATACAATCTGAAGTTGGCTTGTAAAATCTTTTGGAAGGATCATTAAGGGTATTTCATTATCTCCATATTGCCAAGGTCAGGCTGTCCATATTTCCTCTTTAGTGCTGCGATGGGAATATGCCGCGACTGTGGTATAATAGACCAGAAAATGTCCACACTGGGAATGATGGTAAATCAATAAAAACTCATCAATATAACTCCCACTTTCCCAAGGTACTGCAAACAGCCTCAAGTTTGTAATTTACTTACGTATCTTCACCTTTTTCCCAACATTTTTTACACCAACTTCTGAACTTTTTGTCTGTGTAAAATCTTTATGAGAGACAATATATATAAGGGATAAAATGCTTTATTGAAAAGATCATTGATTTTTTCGGCCAAGCTGCTTGTGCAGCAGCTCCACGCTGCTCTCCCAGCAGGGAGATCTAAATTTGAGAGGGGCTGAGGCAGCCAGGTGGGAGGCAAGCAGATGTGGGTATGGCAGCGCCGCGGGAGGGCCGGGGAGAGCACCTCCTGCCTGCCCGGCACAGCGACAGGACCGCCGAGCTGAGCAGGGAGAACAAAGGTTTGCAAAGCCAAAGCAATGCTACAGAAGGGAGAGGGAGAAATGTGCAGCTCGGGCACGCCGAAGAGGGTTACACGTCTCTCAAGACTGATCATTAATATTATATTATGGCCATGCACTGTGCTGTACAACCACCTAAGTAATATCAGGCATGCTTTAGTCCTGCTTCAGTGTGCTTCCTCCCAAATCCGCACTGCCTGAACGCTCAGACCAAGCCCAGAGCCAGGGCGGCTGCTCTTATCCCACACATCCCACGGTGCAAGTGGGGAGGAGCCGCTGGCAGCTCCCCATAGTGCTGCTGGGGACTCAGGCGTATGCCCTGAAGATCAGAACAGCGCTTCGGCTCTTTAGGACCCTCCGCAACAACTCAGGAAAATGGAAGCTGAGGGGTGGTTGCTCCTTCTTTCTCCATAGCATCTTGCTTATACCCTTCTTCCTTTCTTCTTCCATTTATCAATATTTTCATTCATCTACTTTCCTCCCTTTTTTCTGCCCTCCACTTTGGAAAAGAAAAAACCCAACCTAAAACCATAAATACACTGTGTCTTTTTTAGGCTGACAAAGGGACATCCTCATCATGCAGCATATCCTGCCACAGGCAGCTGGACAATGGCTCCTGGTTCCTTCCCTGATGCTCGCAGAGCCACGGTCCCTGCAGACACGGGCACGAGGCTCACAGAGCGCCGGGTGTCTAGGCTGGAATCAGGGAGGGCTGCAGTAGCACACACGATCCATTCTGATTTTGAGAATGCTGAATCCTTTATTATGAGCCAACCACTGAAATAAAACCAATCCCATTTTATTAAAAGCCCAAAGACACAATTAGATCTTGCAGATTATGCAAATGCTGTGTCGCCCTCTGACTGTTGGCAATTTGCCGCATAGACCTCTGTGCTGCAGTGCTTGGGAAGCCCTGTCTGAACACCGGTTAGAGACCCTTACCCCCTTGCATAGCTCTGGAGCCTGAAGCCCTGATAAATATTCCACAAAATATGAACAGCCTATTTTCTCTTGCTACTCTGACCTTTTCCCCAAGACGTTAGAATGTATTTTTTTGCCAGCTACTGTATGCTTATCCCCAGGGGTCAGGGACCTACAGGGCTCTATTAACTGTCAGTGGGGCTTTTTGCCTGATGTCTGAGTTTACCCATAGCTAAGCTAATGTACTGGAGAGAGTCTTGGCAGGGGCAATAGACATCATGTCACTGAGGGCATAAAGGCCAAGGAGTGGATGGAAAAACCTGGTGGCGAAACTTAATCAGCAAGTAAAGACCTGAAGCCAGACTGCATTTGAACTGATGGACCCCACAAACACCTAGTGGAAACAGAAGCGGCTGCTTTCCCTTTCCCCCTCTGCTCTTTGTCCCCATCACCAGCAGCCAGCAGGCAGAGGGGTGCCGCTGCTGGCGCTTACCCACGATGTGGAGAACTGTAGCACCCAGAGCAGCATCCCTGCACAGAGCACCCAGCTCTCAGCTTTGGGGTTGCTTGCAGTGCTCAAGCACTCGTCTGTGGGATAAGTGCCTTCTCTCATTCTGTCCTCTATTTTCTCATTTTTGACTTTTATGGTTTTTCATTTACAAGTCTAATCAGAGAGAGGCAGCAGGATGGAATAGTGCAATCATTCAACATAGATTAACAATAGAGTCAATGGCCTACAAGTGTTTGCAGCATCCCCCAATGCAAGCTCCTTCAGCTCTGAGCTGGGAGAGACTCTAGGAGGCTAAAGCAGAAAGGAGCTGCAAATACAAAGCTCTTGCTTGAAGACCTCAGCTAAACACACCTGCCTTCCAAATGGACCGGCATCTCCTCCAGGAGCTCCCCTTGCCAGAAGCTTTCAGGCCAGGCAGAAAAGACAAGGGAAGCATCTCATTTCATCTGTTTTGGAACAACTTTATATACCACACACAGCCCAGGCACGCTGGCCTGAAAGGAGCTCACTGGGGGTGCCACGAACCCAGATTGGCCAAGGCTGGATCAGTGCGGTGCCCACCAGACCCAACCGCAGCCGTGGTTTACAGCACACGCCGCCACTGCAAGCGCAGCTTTCCAAGCCGCGTGTGTTCACACAGGGGGTCCTGAATGTACCCTCAGGACTGCTCTTCACAGCTCTACAACCACACGATCTAGGTTTAATCTCCAAACCCGATATTTTGCAGGAAAGAAATAATCTAGTTTAATCATATTGGTAAGAACACTCATCACTGTTTGCGTGTGTAAATCCCTGTCAGCAAGATCCTGAAGAACATAACACCCAGGTGAGGTGTGTGATTTCAACCCACTGCAAAAGTAATTAAGGGCACAATTCAGCAAAGTATTAAAAACCTGGTTTTTGTTTTGTTTTATTTTAAGCACCTGCTATAAGCACTGTATTGAATCAGGACTTAACACCGCATATCATTCCTCCGTGCAGGGCTGGCATAGCCAATATTACTCTCAGTTATGAAACAGCAGCACATTACAAGGTGAGCCTCCTGGCAAAGCACCATGCTGGTCCTGAGCCCTGGTGCCCTCAGCTGTGCCTTCACAGGCTAAACCTGAGTTTTTAAGAGCACCCTAAAGTTAAAAATAGTTGACATTTTGGAAGTGACTGCAAGGTAGAATTCAAGATTCCACTAGGTTTGTTAGCCATAGGAAAGTATTTTGAATACAGAAGTGTGCAAAACATGATTGCTGCTAAAGCCTACAGCTAGAAAAAATGTCACACTTCTATAATTGCCGTATACCTAATAAAATGGAATAGATTTACTATCAGTTGAAGAATAGGTTGGTAAACACAGTAAATTAAATCCTGTGATGAAGTTTCTTAAACTTCAAGGCAGTGCCCACTGAGACAGGAAGGCTCAGAGTTACCAGAAATTCTGAGCCTGCCACCTCTGTTTACCATGTTATTTTAAACTGTTGTTACCCAAAAAGGGGCAGGCTATGGTACCTGCATATATACAGACATGCCAGCTCCATGATGCGACTCGCTGTGCCTGGCCCATAATTTACCAGCTTTAACCCTCCTGTGAAATGACATCTATATAAATATTGTTAATAGCACTAACATAATGTTAAGTCAGGTTTTACTGGACTCCCTCATACACCCTTTGGATTTATTAGCTATAGGATTTGAAGTAAATTTTTATTAGCCCAAGTTAAACCCAGCTACCATGGGCTTGGCATTTGGGCTTTCTTTCCCCCATCTTTCTTCCTTTATCCGAGCTTGGGCCCCCTTTTCGCAGCCCAGTGCTTCCTCTCTCAGACTGAAATGTCCTAGGATAAATCTTACGGAATGAAATATTTATTAATTTTCCTAACCAATGTTGATCTCATAAATTACCAGGACTTTTTCATGAAATGGTTATTAACATCCATGGCTGTATGTTAATGGCTTATTGACCAAATATGGGATAATTAGACCCTAGGAGCACTGGCCACTGTGATCTATGAGAAGCAAATTTGGCCCTTATTACACCAATGACCTATTTAATATCTACTGATGAATTTAAGGTAGAATCACAGGCAGAATTTGTTTCAAGGAGCTGCCCTCCAACTAATGAGCAGAAAGATTCTTGTATAAAATCTATTGATCCAGAAAAAAATATTAACAAAAATCATTTTTTGGAACTGATGATTAATTGGCTAAATAAGTGTTAGACTGAGATACACCAAGAAAACACTGGTAACCAGATATTTCCTGGGATTAACAAAACAATGAGTGTTTGACTAGAGGGCCCTGCCTTCTCTCCCAGGTTTGAAGGATTTAGGTCCTAATTTACACTATGAAGATTTATACTAATATTTTTAAAGAATTTAAACATTTATCCATGCTTCAGTTTCAGGAACAACGGTTTAGACCTGCTGCAAATAAGTGAGCTGTGTTTAGTTTAAGTTCCTAAGCATGCTGTATATTTGAAACAGGAGAGTTAGCATGCTGTGCGCTGCTCAAGGAGACCCTTTCCTCTGTCATCTCACGATATTTAAAATCAAATTAAAGATAAAATAAAAGGAATCAAAGCAAAGCCAGAAAGGAAGGAATACAATTCTTTTGAAGTACTCAAGCTATAGCTTCCGTGTAGGCAGGATGCACAAGTCTGAACACAGTTTAAAAATTAAGCTAGTGATGTTTTTGTGAATACAAAAAAAATCCCTCAGCTGATCCAGCAAACTAATTTGCACTCTGGTCCTTTGACCCAGAAAGGCTTCTATAGAAATGTACGTACTTGGAATTGTCACAGGCACATCTCAATCAGCGGAGAGGACTTATTTGAATTCCTCGTTGGTTTGGATCCAGAGAAATGCAATTTAAGTAACAGTACATGTTTGCGTGGGAGCTGATGGCTCTGCAGTGCTGTGCCTCGCTGGGCGCTCCCAGCCAGGCTCCCCTGCCACAGCTCATTGCTTAGTCCAGCTCCTAAAGCCCGGCTCTGGCTGCTTACCCAGCTTGCCTGCTTCTCTCACAGCCTGGAGTGTCACAAATGAGGAGAGACTGGTTTGGCAGGTCATCGCCGAGATCCTGTAACACAACTGATGAGGGAGAGGAAACAATTTATTGTGCCAAATAAATGCTCTATTTCCAAATATCAGGCAGCTACCACTCTTCTTATCCCACTCGCTATAACTTTTAGGTTCTACGCAACTGCTAACAGTGATTTTAAACTCTTTCTCCCTGCCAGATTCAGCTTCTCTGTAAGAAGGGGTAAGCCCAAGAAGGGATTAACTGATTGCTGCAAACAGGAGCCCTGCAAGTTCTCACAATTCAGACCTTGCCAAAGCTCCAGGACACCGCAACAAGTAATTTTAACCTCCATTGCATTTAAAAAAAAAAAAAAAAGTCTTCCACAGCAGTTCCTCCATCAAGGCTGCACAAAGCAGAGCTTTCCTGGGTCTAGGGCAGGCTCAACTTCCCAGCCAAGCTGGGCTCAGCACCACCTGTGCCCACTGGGCTGTGGAAGCCCTGCAGACCCCACTCCAGGAGCCTCCAGGGCTCGGGCACACAGATTACCGCAGCAGTGCATCACTGCAGATAAAGTAAATCCAGTAATAAATACGGAGTGCAGGAGTAGACTGCAAGGAGTAATTCACAATAGCTATTGTACCTCTCCAATTCACTGTACTAGGAGAGATTGCCTGGAGGTAGATAGTGGAAATATTAGAAGGTGAAATAAGAAGGAAGTTTCCCTAACTGAGCTGAGGACAAGCTTTATAGGCTAATGAAGGGGCAGATGACACAGACAAAAGAAAAATACCACAAGAGATAAAAAGGAAGAATTAATATATGAAAAATGAAAGCAAGCAGATTAAAAAATAGAAAGCTACCAGCACTCCCTTTGCTCACATATTATTCCCTAATTACAGATAAGAACCCAGGGGCTGCAGTCAGACACACTGTTTTAATCATTTTTATACCCTTTTCCTGCTTCTTTTGCCCTCTCTCAAGGAATCTACTAACAGCCATCACTAGAGACGGATGGACAGGCAGGCAGGCAGGCAACATACCCAGGACCCTAGGCACGCCTGGCAGAGATGCCCATAGGTATCATCCCAGCCCAGAGAAGCTGAGGCTGCAGTTGCCACCACTGTTCTTCCTCCATCCACTTCTCCCTGAGCTGCACTAGGAACACAACCAGCCCCCCGTTGGCTGAAGGGCTTTTAATAGCTCCCCACCCTCCCAGATTGCTTGACTGCAGGCAGGTGAAGAGGGTATTAAGCACGGTGACTCATGCAGGACTAGGGATGACACGATCTGGGGAGGAGGAGGTGGAGAAGGTCTCTGAATCCAGCTGAGGTGCAACCAAAATAGCAAATGCGATGAGAGCATGGCTGGCAGGGGCTGCCCCAACAAGGGGCCGTGAGCCTTCCGATGCCAAGGACAATCAAGACTGAAAATGTTGAAGCCCTGCTCCCCAGAGCAGAGCAAGGACATCCCAGGCCCAGACCTGCAGCTCCCGTCCTCACACCACCTGAACGAGCATCCGCTTTGTGCTCAGTTTCCTGCACGGAGTTTTATTACCAGCCAAGGAACACCTAGATTTAAAAATTAAATACGAAGAAAAGAAAAACAGCTTCCTTTCTACTATCTATTGAGTGCAAAAGGAAAATGCTGTAGATCTTCCCTGTTTTCTTGCAAAAATGGTGTCACTTTTGAAATGGATCACCTGGCTGCGCCGCGCTCTGCGGTTGCAGAGAATTCCTCTCTCCCTGCCTATCCCTGCCAGCCTGTGCAATGCTGCCTCCCAGTACCTCTCCCACCCGAAATTTGCTCTCTCTTCTTGTGACAGGGTGTAAGAAAGAATAGGTGCAAATTTTAACCTCTATAATAGACACTAAATCACATATATTTGTTTTGCTCTATGCTGGGAAAATGTCCCTGAGGAGGCATGTTAAATTTGGGCTTTAAAAGCACCAATTTAGCTATTATGAGTTTTCTATGCTTTTTCTATTCAGGGAATGTTTGGCTTGAATACAGTACGTAGAAGAAATAAGATCAGCTCAACTGTTTTAAAGCTGATTGACACCTTGGGTTTTTTCCCTTGTAATCTGAAGCGAAAGAAAAAAAATATAAAGGGAACCAGACACTCATTTAAAAGAAATTATTTCCTTGCCTACAGTCCCTGATCAGGGCTGCCTGTGCAGGGAGAATGAGATCTCATAAAAAGCCTTTCGTGGGTTCTTTTTCACATCATTTCGGTTCAGGTTTTGGTGGCAGATGAACTGTATTTCATCAGAGTTTAAAGGAAATTCAAAGTGAAGTTAAGGAAGTTGCCGTAAATGAGAAAAAAAATTCCCAACAAACCCTTTCATTCTAGCTTAACATATCAGCCAAATCAGGAAACAGCTGTAGCAGAAATATTGTTTTTAATAATCGGAGAAAGCAGTGGAGACGCAGCTTTTGTTGGAACAGTGACCCCCAATGGCGAGAGCGACGTGGGCTGCGGAGGATGAGGAGACCCTGGCCAAGGCAAGGAAGAGGGTCTCGCTGAAAACTTGGCCAGGCCGAGCCGCGAGGCCCTTCGGCCCGTCGCCCCCCTGCCTGCAGCGCCCACCTGCCCAGCCCTCGTCCCCGGCCCGCGGGGGTCTCGGCAGAGGCAGCCCCCAGCCCCGCCGGCTCCTTCTGGGGATGGAGTGGTGTGGGGACGCGTGGGCCGGCCGCCTCGCGCCCTCTCGGGAAGCCTCCCCTGCGGGGGCTCCAGTGGGCGCGGAGCCCCCCGACACCTTGCGTCCCGCTCCCGCCAAAGCTTCTGCTGCCTGTGGAAATTTTGGTCGGAGCTGGGAAGAAACCCAGGGGGCTGAGCCCCGCCGAGGCCGGGGAAGGAGGCGTCGTGCCCCGGCTCTGTCAGGGCCCGCGGGCGGCCCTGGTCTCTGCGGAGGCGCCAGGCGGTGGCGGGAGGCAGGCGGTGGGTGCGGGGCTGCGCAGGGTCCCGGGGTGGGAGGACGGGGCAGCCGGGGGCGAGGCGCTGCCCGCTGCCTGCCCAAACCTGCCTGTGCGCCCGGCAGACGCGAGTCCCTTCGTGGAGGTGGGTGACCCTCGGGACAGCACGCCAGGCATGAAACGACAGCACGGGGTTAGAGACAAGTCCTACGACGCGGGTGCCAGGGTGTCCCTACCCGCCCAGCCGCTGTCGGGTGGGCGAGGGAGCCCTGACAGGAGCGGGGGGCCGTGGTGGCTCATGGCCGGCATGGGGTGGCCCAGCAGCGGCCCTGGGGGGACTCCTGACACGGAGGCTCTGCGGGAGGCAGCCCCAGCCTCGTTGTCCGGAGGCCAGGTTTCTCGCTGATGGGTGGGGGCAGCCGCTCCTGGGGGCACAGAAACACCCCGATGCACCTCCAGCAGAGTGAGCGCACAGCCTGCAGCCTAAGCGGCAACACGTGCTCTTCTGCCGGCTGCAGTGTCACAACACGTTTCGGTCGTTTGGCTTGGGTGGAGTGCAAGGGCGGAGGACGAGGAGGAAGATGTTTCCTGCTAATAAAAAGAACAAGGGACATAACGCTGTAATGGCTGCGCCAAGGAGCCTCCATCTGGCTGTTGAATTTTTCTGTCTTTATCGCTGCAGAACTGGAAGTGCCTGATACTCTAGGTGCAAGATATTTCTTTTCTTTCTGGTCAGTACTCATAGTCTTGTGGTTGAACGGTTTGTTTATCCTGACAGAATGTCATCCGGCTTGGCTTTGATTTTGCAAATAATCCACCTCCAGCTATATGAATGCTCTCACTCCGAGATAGCCTTAACTTTCGTACCGCCATAGGGCATGGGATGATTTCATGATGGTTAAGGGGAGATGAAAGGATTTTTGCCCTTGTCCTTTTCCCTTGTTTTGAGAAGTAAACAATAAAGTTTAAGACTTCCCACAGAAAATTTGTAAAAATGTGAGAAGACAGTAGAGACCAAATAATTATCCATAATCAATACAGTTAAAGTCAATGGACTCTGCGTGTCCTCTTCTAATAGACTTTGTTCTGGGTTGTACCTTGACAGTTTATTTAGAAATATGAACTCTGTAAGGAATGGCTATTTGACTATGTAATCTTGTTAAACTCATAAATTCAGTTGGTCTGAAGTCTGTATCATTGAAGCCAGCTGGAACTAAATGTTTTGATAGCTAAAAAATGGTTCATTGAAGAAAATTCTGAAATAATGGGACTAATAAGTTGCCAAGAGAACTGTTTACATGGGCCTAAGTGAAATTATCATAAGGCAGGGGTAAAAATTTTTGACCCACATCTTAAATTCTTGCTTAGTCAAGTTATGCAGGCAAATAGATTGTATAATGGGACATATTTATAAAATAAAGCTGATTAGTGATGTTGGTGTCTTATACAACCTGCGTCCAGCATTAAATCAGATTAATTTATAGGTGATTTTGTTGATGAGCACACACTGATGCTCCCATGGTGTGAATTTCAATAACTTGCTTTCCTCTTTGGAATCCATAATTCTATTATTTGAGACACTTCATTGTTATAGATAACACATTTTAAGTGATATTATTTATGCTGTTTCATCTTGTCACTTAGGTTCTTGCTCAAGTTCATTAATGTATTGTGCTCCTCTCTGTACAAGAGGGTGCAGTGAGAGCAATTGATTTTAAGTCCACATAATGACTGATGATATCATGCATGTTTATCGCTTTGACACTGCAGACTAGATGCTAATGCTGCAGAGATAAACATGATGTCATTTTATGCAATTAAACACTTAATATACAGCAGGTAATGATTTGGTAAGCTTGGCACATGCAAGCAGTGGCTTTTAATCTTATTAACAGGGGTGGGATGACGCCACAAGTGATATACACATACCCAGTCTGTATCAGTAAAAAAAAATATCTTTTACAGGCTTGGGTCATTCTGCTGTGATAGGATGAAAATACCTAAAATATGTCCCTAGCAGCTCATGAGCAGCTTTTATAGGATCTAGGAAGATGTGTCAGATTTGGACCAGCCCGAAAACAAACAAGTGAATTGTTCCTTATGTCCCTCCGTCCTCTTCCCATGCTGTAGTTGCAAGCAGAAAAGGTGGGTTACTGACTGCTGGCACTGCATGTGCTCCAAAGGGGGCAAGCACTGGGGGAACCACAGCACGCCAGTGTCCCACTGCCTTCTCTGAACCTCTTTGGCGCTTCTCATTGCTAGTGAGAGTCCGTCTATAGAAGCTGCTAGAAGACAACAGCATCCATTGTTGATTGAGGACTGAGTGTGTCCTGCTCTCTAGGAGAGTATGTCTCAAAAATTCCCCTCAATCTGCCAGACCCACTGCAGTCCTGCCCCTTCCCCGGAGCGGTGTGGCCTCTGCTCTCCCTCCTACTGCAAATGCTTTCAGTGCCCAGGAGCCGCTCAGCGTTTGCCTCAGCTCCACAGATGCGGTAGCAAATGGTCTTCTTCCACAATAGTCAATATTTCCCAGCTTTGACAGATTAGCTGGAGTAATCACAGACTTTATGTGGCACAATTAACATATCTTTTCTTTATAGCTATATCGCACATGAATTTGTCTGTGATAAGCAAGGTCAAGCTGTGCGCCAAGCCAGCACCATCCTTTAGGGCAGGCCCCAGACTTGCACCGCTGCCTGGCAGGAGACGTTGGCAGGCGGCCACGTGTCGAGTTGCTTCGGTAACTCAGCAGCATGTTGACTGCAGCACCAGCTTCTCCAGTGCTTGTAGAAGTGCCGCCTCTTCCCGATGGTTGTGTAATCTGGAGGTGGCAGGCACAGATTTTAAGACCCGCTCATTGTATTACTGGAAAACCAGGAAATTCAGTAGTCAAGAAGGGAGCAGGCTGGGGACTGGGGGAGGCCCAAGGCACCGTCACGACTGGCACTCCGTGGCTGGGACTTGGGTTGACTAGCACATGATAACATGGAGCAAAGCTCTAGAATACAGAGGACAAGATTTCCAAAGCCATCCCTGGATGCTGAAATAAAAGACCTGGCTTTGTAAAGGTATGAAACAATGCAGTGATTCTGTCCGAATCTCTGGAGTCTCATCATTTTTGGGGGAAATGCTTGCACTTAGAGATGCTCCAGCTGAAGGTGGAGAAGAAGGAGCCGAGCAAGCTGGAACTCACCAGACAGACCCCATTTTAATTAAGCCCCTGTGCAGCTCGGTCTCTGTGGGCACCTGTCCCCTTCTCCCTCCTGCGAGAAATGCAGTTGCTCTCCTGTGCTGCCCTTTCTGACAGATCCTTCAGTCCCACTGACCTCTTTCACGGCTCGTCCCTTTCCCACTTCCCCGAAATCAATTACTTGCTCTGCACTGCTCCATATTCATCAGGGCTCCAGCCATTTGACCCGCAGCCCCCTGCTCCCTCTCCAGCCGGAGTGCCGCTTCCAGGGTTTGCAGAGGAATGGCTCTGTCTTCGCTAATCAAGCAAAGAGGGGGTCAAGCCGAGAGGGATGCTGGGGGGGGTGGTTCCTGGGCTGGTCCTGCTCTGCTCTGGGGTGCAGTGGTGTCTCTGCCTTGCTCTGGGGCAGCAGTAGCATTGAGCTGCCTTTGTGTGAGAGCAGAGGTGCTGACTGTGCCCCGAGGCGAGGCTGGCCGTGGTGGACCATGCGCATCTTGGTGGGGAGATGGTGTTTCTGGAGAAGGAGTGAAAGGGTCCGAGTATATCAGGGAGCACCAATAGAGTCGAGGACAATAGCTGGGTTTCGCTCCCAACACCCGGAGCAGGACCATCCTTGCTCCCAGCAGCTGTGAGCGCTTCTGTCGTGCCCCGTGGAGGCCTGGGTGTCATGCCAGCCCAGAGGCTGGCCAGGGGATGGGGCTGTACCTGGCCGTGGCCAGGTTAACTGTGGTGACCCTGCGTGGCAGGAAGTGCACAGCCCCTAAATGAGACTTTCCCCACTTTTTATTTTGCAGGCTGGAGTGATCTGTGGGCCCCAAGATTGACCCCAGCAGCTGTCACAGAGAGTGTCAGGCTTTGTGCTTCATTTACTCTCAAATAAAACAATATCCGTGTGACAGGGGATGTTGATCCATGAGTAATTCAGCAGAGGCTGCTGCAAAGCTCCCTTTGCAAAGAAATGTGCAGCCCATGCTCCTTGGTCTGGCCCCTTCCAGGCCTCTGTGGAGGCAGGGCAGGCAGCTCTGCGCTTGGTCTGCTCATCTTGCCCGCTGACCGGCCACCCTCACACTCTTGCCAGGGCCATGACGACAGTTGCCCCGGCTGCCTTCCCATTGAGCGCTTCAGCGCAAGCACAAGGGCCGGGCTGCCCCCGAGGACTGCCGTGGCCACAGCGCAGGGCTC
Source organism: Astur gentilis (assembly GCF_929443795.1). NCBI lineage: Eukaryota > Metazoa > Chordata > Aves > Accipitriformes > Accipitridae > Astur > Astur gentilis. The sequence goes on from NC_064908.1 coordinate 20,771,769, forward strand.
CGCCGGGTTCGGATCTGGGGGTGGGGGTCCCCTCGCTGATCTCCAGGGCAGAGGCAGAAAGGTGTAGAGCAGAGATGCATCACACGTCGTGAGCGGACACCCACTCACCAAGCAGATCGTGGCACTGCAGCAGCCGTGTCTCTTAAATCACGGCCGAGTCGGTGCTGCTCGTGGGAAGCGGCGCTGTGCCGGGACACAGGGCTGGGGTTTGGCTCCTCACCTCTCTGGAGGCTCTCCTTTTGTGCCTGGTGCCTTTGCCAAGCACCACGGGAGCCAGCCCCACTGCCGGCGCTGCCAAGGGCTGTCCCGGCCATGGGACCCGCTGGTGAGTGGGCGGCAAGGGGAGACCTGTGGGCAGGAGGGAGCGGGTGGCACTGGGGCGGCGTGCTGCCATCAGACAGAGACAAGCTGAACGTAAAGCCTCGGCCACGCGGGCGCTGAGCCCCATGCTGCTCTGCAGAAGATGGTGCCGTTTCTGGACGGTGTCCCAGAGCCTGGCTGCACAAGCACACGTCCCTGTGCTGCAGCGGGGGCTGAAGCTGGACCTTTGTTTCTCTTTTAGGTTTCCTTTCCCAACAATGACACCAGGGCTCGTGTTTGGATTTCATTTCATCCTCTTTCCAAAGTGGGACACACCTGGGTTATATTATAGTTTATCAACAATCAGTGCTCAAGAAATAGGCTCTCTTTGGGTGATATTTAATGAGCTTGGAAATGAGAATATGGCTGTGCTGTTGTAGGAGACAGGAATGAGAATTTTAATGAGGGTTTATGTTTAATAAAAGGTTAATAAATTTTAATTAAATTAAACCAATAAAGTTCAATATTTGCTTAGCATATCAAAGTTCTATTTGGTGTGGTGGTGTGTGAAATGCTAGCTCACACTCTGCTAACACAAAGGTCTGCCTCCTGCTTCCACTGGCATTGCCAGCCCTGGCAGAGCAGGTATGGGAAAATCCTCTGGTTATGGGAATAGACTATAGGAGATCTATGAATTTTAGCATATTTTGCAGATGGGTCATCACTAGAGGTACCAAAGGCCCCTCCCTGGCTCACAGATCCCCATGCTTGCTGGCAGCTGATGTTCAACTACCTCTGAAGTGTCAGAGTGAACTGGTGCCACACAGAGCAATGTGCGGCTTTCCAGCTAAAAGCTTTCCTATGTAAAACAACTTCTATGCTGGGGAAAGTGGTTGTTGCTCATTTGCTCCCTTGAAAGCCCCATGGGGCTTCATATTCGAAAAACTTTTCTTTAGTTTCACCTTTAAAAAATGAGATCTGTCTCTAAATTATAAAAGACTATTTCAAGACAAATTTTAAAGAAAATTTGAAATAAATCCTGTTCAGTTGAGAAAGTGGCGAAATGGAAACCAGTCTGACACCGGAGCGGTTTCACGGGCCCGTGCCGTGAGCAGCATGTGGCGCTGAGCCCCGCTGCCCGGCTCTGTGCTCGCTTTGCACGTTCAGCTGCCGTGCTGGTGCCTCCCTGGCTGGCCACTGGCCTGAGCCCTGCCCGGGCTCCAGAGGGGGACTGGGGGGCGCGAGGGGCCGGGCACGTCACTGATCCCTGAGCCAAGCACAACCTGCCGGGCAATGAGCTGCGCCAGGTTGCAGCCGTGCATCTCCAGGGACCTTGCCAGGAGCCCAGGCGTGGTGGGTCCTGACACCGCAAAGGCATTTCGGTGCTGCGGGCTGGACACCGGGACAGCCCCAGCCCCGTGTCCCTGCGGCAGCTCTTGGCAGCGGCTGGTAGTGACCCGGTGGCCTCGCACAGGGCCCTCCAGAGAGCTTCTGAGCACCGTTCTGCAATTGTAAGCGAACAGCTGGCATGAAACACGGCTTAATCGTTTACAGGGGCCTGGGCCAGATGTGGTGCGTGCTCCCTGCACCAGGTCACGGCTAATCAGCCTGGGAAGGAAGGGGGACAGGCAGGCTGACGCCGCTCCTGCCGGGCAGGAGACAGAGCCTGGCACAGCCTTCGGCGCGGGCAGAGCGAGCAGCTGGTGCGGCACGAAATGGCATGGCATGGCACGGCATGGCATGGCACGGCACAGCACCACCGGAGCACTGTGCAGCCCCTGGCACTTGTGGTCTCCCATGGGCAGCCAGGGCGGCATGGCAGAGACCCCGTGGGCAGTGGCAGTCACGGCTGTTGCTGGCATCGGTGAGACCAGGAGCACCACTGGGGCCATGATGGGCTCTCATCTTCCGCAGGGGCTGTTGGGGGCTCCCGCCCCGGCACACAGCACCCCTGCTCTCCATTCACTGCTCTGGGCAATGCATGCTGGCACAAAATCTGAATCCTGCTGGATCTGCAAGAAAGTGAAAAGCTCAGGGTTTATTTCGGAGCAATGTCCGTGGATAAAGCCATGGCTTTGTGTCAGCTGCTAGTGCTGCTCCGGGAGCCCCTCTCAGATCAGCCCTTCTGCTGACTCTGGATGAGAGTTTGGGCTTCAACTCTTGGTGGCAACCACCCTCTCCCAGCACTGCGAGGGAGAGTGGCAGGCGGGGAAACGATTAAGAAATGTTATTAGGAGGCTTCACAGGCAATAAATGTATTTCTTCTAAAAGAACTGGAGGAATATTTGGATTATTACATTTATTAGAGTGCTCAGCAAATGTGTTACACCCATATGACAAATAAATGTGATGGTTTCAGATTTCATTAGGCAGCCCCGGGCAGCTGTGCTTTGTCCCAGCCACAAATGAGCAGGGTCTCTGTCATGATTCCTTAATGGTCATTTTTGCATCAGTAGTAATGAATGCGCCGAGTGTGGTTGTTACGTCCCTTAACCCTTGCCCAGTGCCGAGGCTGCAGTGCTGGAGCTCCTGGGATCCGGGAGCAGCTGGCGGAGGGAGCAGCCCCTTTGGTCTGGAGGAACCACGCGCGGGAGCCGGTTTGCAGGACGAGGCAGGCCCGTGTCCCCTAAGCAAGATGGCAGCAGAGGGGAAGGAGCACCCAGCATCACCTCCACCAGCCTTGCTGGGGCTCGGGGCCAGATCCTCACCCACAGGAGCCTCCCTGTGCTGGGCCAGGGCTTCTGGAGCGCTGTGCTCTCTGCAGGGGAAGGAGTGCGGGAGAGCGGGGGGGTGGAGAGGGACAATAATTGCTCTTTTTTTTTTTAAAATTTACCAATGTCAAAACCAATCTGAGCAGCGGATGCATATATTTAAATTAAAAGTAATTAAAAATGTGCTGCCAGAAAAATGCATGATGGATTCAATGTAAGAAAATGAAGTAATAAAATACTTTATGGATTAACTCATATCAGACTGTTTTGCAAATTTATTTTTCATTATGATACATCCATATCAGATAATGTCTGAATTTATTATGCTGCCTTCAGGCAGGCAGTGTCTGAAACCTTCGCAGCCCCATTTGGGTCCCGGTGACTGGTGAGCAAGGTTTCTGTCATCATTTCTTAGTGGTCACTTCACCTCAGTAATAATGAACGAGTCAAGCAGGGCTGTTATTTTCTTTAATCTCTTTCCTCATATTAAAAAAATACAGCCAGCCACATCATTATTGCAGCAGGCCCAGAGGACTATTTCCAGGTCATTACTCCAGTTCGTCTGAGCGTCTCAAGGTCCTAAAGGGTTTGGGGTTATATGCAATAAGGCGTTCGTCGACAACATTTCCCTTGAGCCCTAGGTGTTAATGAGAAAGATTTTCCATGTGGCTGTTAACACTGTGCGGTTTAAAAAGTCACAAAGAAAATGGGATTTCCTACTTCAGCTTTCTGTCTCATTGTGGATCTTTTTGTTTGCATACTGCGGGAGGATATTTACCTCTCTAATTGCTTGAATTTACACCGTTCTTTTTCTAGAGGGGGACTCTTAACCGTGTACAGGGTAGATTTCCACGAGCCAAGTTTGAAATTTTCTGGCTTATTCACTTTTATTTGTCCCCATTCTGAGAGAATATTTTTTTCCCCTTCGTGAACAGAAGGAATGTCGAACTGCAAACCTACAACAAGGCTAATGCCGTCAAAAATTCAATTTTTTGCCCAAGACAGAGGCCCGACGTAATAATAAGCATTTGAATGTTATAACAGGGTTATAGATTGCAGTTTGGTGCCTCCATGCTGTGTCTCATGGGACAGCCCAGTAAAGCAATTACACGACCCGACCGCGCTGCAGAAAATCCATGAGACTAAATGAGACCGTACGGGGCTGCGTCCCAAACCCTGGGCAGAGGCACAGCCACGCCAGGGCCCCCGCTGCTCCGGGGGCACGGTGCGCGCTGCGCAGCCCGGGCTGAGCGCAGGAGGAGGCGTTCGAGGCCGTCGCCGCGACCTCGGGGCTGCGCAAACGATCGCTGCCTTGGGTACGTCTCGCCCAGCTGCTGGGGAAGGGGTCCCCATGCCCGTGGGGCCGGCGTGCTCCCCCCGGGCAGGGAGCTGCGCTGCGTCCCCTCCCGGCCCCGCTCCCTGCCCCGCAGCGCCGGGCTGATGGCGAGTCCCTTTTGGGAATGGCCGTGGGGTGCCCGTGGCCATCCCAGCCACGCGCCTCGCTGGCTACTGGAGGATGCCAGGAGGCTGCCGGAGCCCCGAGCCCCCGCTGGCATGGGCGAATCAGAGGATTTTGAAACTCAGAGGCTTAAAGTTTCTAACCTAACTTTTGATGAAGATTTTTGTCGGCTCAGCATCTTCAGCTATTTACCAAGCCAGAACCCACTACACTTGTGGTGTGCTTTTAGAGCTGCTATGAATTTTAAAATGTGTAAAAATGACAGAATATTAACAAAAGCATTGATTTTCCTATTTATTTTTATGTGTTTTATTAACTAAAACACTTTAAAGTGTAACCACTGTGTATTAAATTTACTCTGCAATGTTGGATATGAATCTCAAACAATAAAACAAATTGAATTCTTTATAAAGCAGAAATTTAGAAAAAATACAATTAAAAATGCTGCCTGCGCTTTCAAGCAATCGCTGCAAAACACTGCCCCTGTGGACAGCGGGCTGGCTGCCCCTGCCCTTTCCTGGGCAGGATTTTGCTGAAGCTTCCCCCCACATAAGTTCTTTACAGTCATAAACAAGCAGATAATGCACCGAGAGCCATATAGATAATTTTTAGGAATTTCGTATCTGAGGACAGGCTTGGAGCAAAGACACACTGTTATGTTAACAATTTTTATAACCACTTACTCAAAAAAACTGAGCTCCAGACCAAAGGCTTCAAATTGTCTCGCCCTGTCCTCAGAAAGAACATTTTACAAATTGTTTGAAAATCTACCATAGTTTAGTGAAAGTACACTGCTTTGAAGCTCTGTCTTTACTCATGCTCGCAATGAATTTTGCAATAAAACTAATTCCAAGTGTGGAGAGATTTTGGTGTATGTAGGCATGCTCACATCCCACAGATCTCACAGCCATTTTATCATTAATTTTTTTAAGTCCTTTGGAATAGCAACATAATCCCACCAGGAATGCAGTTGAGTGGGGCCCGTGCTTGGAACATGTGCAAGGCTATAGAAATGCTAAGTGTTCTGGGAGGAAAAAAAAAGCATCTTAATCCAGGTACTGAGAGTTACTGAATACATATCAATTTTCCCCTTAACCTGTTCTTTTAAAGCTGTGCAACTGCACAAATCTAGTTATTAGCAAAACTTAGATGTAAGATGAGTGCAGCAGCATAAAAATATCTTGGTTCCCCAATGGGGATAATATTAGCACGTCACTGTATAGCGATATTGTGCAGGAGAGTTTAATTTGCGTTTGTGAAGCACTTGCATTATATTACTGAGCATCGGGAAAAAGCCGAGGAAATTCATAATTCTGCTTTCAGTGCCAGGTTTCCACAATCTGGGGTTACCCGTTGCCTGCTGGCTGAAGAGAGATAGTTATTTGTCCAGCTACAGAGCCACTGGGAACGAGCCCTCTGAGCACTGAGTGAGGCTCTGGTTTTATATTGCTTCAAAAAAAATACAGGTTATGCGAACACATAGGTTGTGACTGCATGGCAATGTGCAGAAAGTGGGGACCCAGGGATGAACGGGCAGCCTTAACTCCCATGTTGCAGAATTTTGAAGCGCTCTTGACTTGGTAACTGAAGTGACAGCAACAGCGTGCAGCTTTTCCGGAGGGAGCATTCGGATTACAGCCAAAGTCACTGGATGAGAGGGGAGGAGAAGCCCCCGGCGCAGGTTCACGTGTGCGCGGGCTCTCGCTTCGCCTCCGCCGCAGTCGGAGCCGAGCAGAGCAGCTCCGAAGCAGCCCCGCGCACGTGCACGTGTGCTACCGAGAAATCTGTCTTCGGCCTTAATGAGCCCGCGGTAGCTAACCTCCCGCCCACACCTGTTCTTTTAAATCTGTATTACGGTGCAAACCTAATTAACAGCGGATCTTGGAGGCAAGCTGCACGCATGGGCATAAAGCAGAGCACCGCAAGCTGGAATACAAAATCTATATATAGATCCCTGTATCTTCCTGACTCTAAATAGGCTGTACAATAGCTATTTTGGGGAGGAGGCGGTGTGCGGAGAGCCTGCCCGGGGCGAGGGAGGAGCATGAGGACGCCGGCAGCCGGGGCCCAGGTAGGCTCGTTAATGCGCCTGGCCTTTTCAGGGAAGATTTAGAAGGACTCTGTAATCTGCAAATTCTAAAGAGCTGACGGAGACAGTTATTAAGGGCTGGTAGGTGATGGCTGCTCACTGTGTTATTAAAGTGCTAAAAGATTATGTCTCTGATAGCTGTGTGCTTACAGTGTCCTTCATGACCACTTCCACAGGGACAGAGACAAGGAGAAAGGCAGAGGATCGATAAAAGGATATTACCACTGGGCCAATCCCAATAATAAGAGAGGTGATATATACACACCATTTAAATTGTCCAACACATTTAATGTTCATTAACACTAATTTTCACAGTGCTGGTGTTTAACATATTATTGCAATGAAATTAATAAAAAATACCCCACAGGAAATATAATTTAACTGTTTATATACTCACCTTTTGATTGCCAATTTCCTGCCGAGCTCTGCTCCCGCATCAGCATTTGCAGGAAACAGCAGCCGAGAGAGCCAGTGGCCGGGGCTGGGGAGGGTCCCCGGAGCCCTGCGCCTGGCAGCCTTGGCACGGCACAGACCCACCAGACCCGGCAGAAACATCTGGCAGAGCCAGGGCCGCCGGTGCCGTGGGCCCTGAGCAATCAGGGGCAGGGGCGAGGGTGCCGGCAGCAGGCTTTTCCCTGGGCTTCCCTTGTGTCGTTTTTCCTCCTTTTATACTCCCCGCTCTTTAGAAACCTCCTTCAGAATTTCCCTTTCTTCTTCTCTTTCAGAACTTACTCAGGATCAGATGGATGAATGTTCATTATCCTTGTGAAAGATCTTGACTTGGATTTGTTTTAGTGTATGGGCATTTTTCACTTAACAGGGAAAAAATAAACATGCAATAGTTTTGTTATTATGCAGTAATTACTGGGGAATTACGTATTTATTTATCTCTTACGAAGCACATGGAAATTGTATTTGGCCACAGTGTATAAATTGTGGTGTAATTACTGTAAAATTTATAGTTTTTATACTTCCAACAAGTTAGCTTTTAAATCACACAACCCCCATGTAAATACTTTAAAATTATTCAGTAATTACTTATTTACATTGTAATTAAAATAAGTAATTAGCATACATTTACAGAGGATTTACATACTTATTTGTGAAAATAGTTCCTTGGCAGATGCAAAAGAAATCTTTAGCCGATCATAAAAAAAATAGAAAATATATGTGCATTGAGAAGGAGACTTTGTAGCTGTCTGACAGTACTCGCTCCCTACAGGGGCTGTATTTACTGTACCCAAGCCCACCGGGGGTAAAGGCTGGCTCTGGGCAAGCCTGTTGTGATCAGGAGCAAAGCAGGATGAGAACGGATTAAAAGAGCAAGTGCCCACAGTAAGCAGGACCTGGCTGTAGCCAAGGGGTGTCCGGAGCAGCCGGTGCCGACTTGCCACCGAGCGGGGTCCCTCCGGCAGGGAAGCGTCACCCAGCCCATTCCGGCAGCTCCCGGCAGGCTGTCGGGTGTCACGGCCCCGTCTCACTGTGCTCACTGACCTGCTCAGGCTCCACGTGTCCCTGGGTGATCTGCAGAGCCTCCCTTGCCCTGCGCAGGAAACGTGGGTGCTAGTTTGAAATCCTAGTTAAGGGATGAGCATTTTGCAAGCCATGCCAGCAAAGGTTGCTTAGCCTGGCCGGTGTTCTGCCAGAGGGCTGGCACGCTCTTCTGCTCCTGGAAATGGCTGGAGCTGCTCCGAAGCAGCAGTCGCGTTCTTAGAAAGTGTGTTGGCGTGGAGGAGAGCAGACTTTGAGCCAAAACTGGCCCTTTAAACACCCACGCAGGGGCCGAGAGGGCTCGGTGTGCAGGATTAGCAAAACATCCACCGACAATCTTCAGGGCTGTGTAGTTACTGTGTATGTATTTCAGCTAAACAAGACAAATCTGGCTGATGATTGTGTCTAACTAGGAAGAATGATTGAAGGTCTGTGCCCTCGTCTGTAAGGATAACATAAATGATGATTGGTTTGAGGCAGGAACTCCCAGGCCAAAGCTAGCAGGCACAGCCGGAGCAGCGCGCTCCAGCACAGCCGCCCGCAGAAGAGACCCTGGGGCTGCCGCCCCCCCTGCCCCACACTGCTGGGAAGCGTTTTGCCGGGGGGGGGGGGGCAGGAGGAAGCCTGCAGCACAGCCCCGGCTGCTCCCCTGAGCCGGACACCAGCCTGAGCCAGTAATTCCTGCAGCACAGGATTAGGGAAGAGTATTTCTTCGTACGGATTTGGATCCACCGTGAGCTTTCCACTGGAAAAACCTGCCAGTCCCCAAGGAAACTTTTCCATCGGATGGAGCATTTATAAGAGTTTGGGCTGATGGGCACGTAGGCACGTGCTGCTCCTGACACGGGCATGGGAGGGCAATGAGTTTTCCTGGGCCAGGAGAAGCTTGCAGATGGACAGCTAGGAGCACGAGGGTGCTAGCAAAGATGTTCCTACTGCACACAAGCTAACACACCTACACAGGTTCTTCTGGTCCTTTTTGTATCGGGACCAAGGTGACAGCAGGTCAAGCAATGCACAGCTGCGGAGCGGGCGCAGCTTTGCCTGGTAGCGGTGAGTGCTGTGGGGTTCCTGGGGATGTCCAGGGCTCAGGGTAGTGGCCTCCTTCTGGGGTCTTGAGAGCTGCTCTCATGAACTCAGAGGTGGATTTGCTTCCTCACGCTCCAGCCTGCTTTCTGGGTTCTGCTCACTGTCTTTGTGTGCTGTTTTCCCAGACTTACCATTGTTTTGGCACTCTTCTGCCACCACTTTAGTCTTTATTAAAAAAGGCCATTTCTGTACCTGGTGAGTGCTGGTGGGAAGAGCTGGGAACCCAACAGGCATCCAGTGCTTTGTGTAAAAGCATAATATTTTTCAGGAAATGAAGGGTCGCAGTGGGCAGACTAATGCTGGTTAATGAGCAGAACCTCATTGCTGCAATTGTGTTAGCCATGTTCAGCCAGTTCAGAAACCCATTTCTAGCAAGACAATGCAAGTTGTGCACAAAGGGAGTATCCGCAGCAGAGTCTCCGTTGTGGAATCACACTCCCTCCCCAGAGCACTTTCAGTGGGCCGTTATCACATGTGCTGTATTATTGGATTTCTCCAAAGTCTCCCTTTATCCTTATTAATGCTGTGAATGTTGTAGCAAGGAGTGATATGATCTAACATTGGATAAAATCACAATTTGTCCTTCTTCTTGGTGTAAATGTAACAGGGCTTAACTGTACAAACAAATAAGCCTAAATAGAAACATTTGTGATGATAAATGGGCAAGGAGAGCGCTCTCTGCAAGGTGAGAGATGACAGTGCCTGTGAACAGAATGGAGAATCTCGCTGCTTCAGGGTCAGTCTCAGGCAGCCTCAAGGTCAGCTCTGCTGGCTCTCCCTCCTCCTCCTCCTCCTCCCTGCGGCGACGGCAGGCGTCCCTACACCTCTCGCTCCCCGGCAAGGCTTCGGGCTCCTCCAGCTGCAGCAGGCTCCCGGGCGCCGGTGGGAGCGTGGCCGGGGCGGTTGGGCTGTGCCGCATTCAGGGAACGGTTCAGCTCCGGCGGCTCGTTCGGCAGGCGGTGGTGAGACCGAGCCCATTCCCTGTCGAAAGGACTGAGCCTCACCGGGAGGGGAAAGAGCAAGTCTCCTCAGCAGCACTTAAATATATTGCTGACGTACTATTGAATTGTTTATATTGCTGGATTGGCATATGGCGTAAAACATTTCCCTCTTTTTAACGCCTCGTCTTCCGTGTTGAGCAGATAGCACAGAGCTTGGCTGTGTGTGCAGCATGATGACCTCCCCGGGTGAACCGTCCCGCGCTCTGCCTGCCACCCGCCCTTGGGGGCCCCAGGGCAGAAAGAAAACAGAATAAAAACGGATCGCGTCCCCAGATTTACTCAGCGGACGCGATGTCCCTGCCGACCCCGCACGTGCGAACGGGGGAGAGGCAACGGTGCTGGGGGGGAAGGCCACGGGGAGGCCTGCGGGGATGGCGGGGCAGGAGCACCCCGCAGGACCCTCTGCCCCCCAACCCAGCGGCGAGGGGCTGAGGGGGCTCCCGGGCAGCGCCCGGCGGAGAACCGGGCGGCGTGCCCCCGGGGTGAGGTTCGCCGACACAGCCGAGCGCGGCGCGCGGCGCTGACCCCGCGCTCCCGTCACAGCGCAGGAGCGGCGCGTAATGAGGCCCCGCGCGGATATTGATATGACAGAACAAAAGGCCAAGGTGCAGTAAGGACAGCAATCCGCAGGTCTCAGTCCATTTGTTTTTCACAGCAAATCCATCACGGTAATGGGTCACCTTTCCGTGGCAGCTCATGATTACCTGCTTACCGGGGAGCGCGGCAGGTGGGCGGCAGGCCGGGGCGAGGAGGGAGTAGGTGCGGGCCGCCTCTCCCGCCGCCCCGGGGATTTATGGCAGGTCAGCGCCGCGCGTTTCCCTGATAGATCAAGTGGATTGGAGTTTATTTGGGTCACGGCGACCGGCGTTGTTTGCTGTGACAAAAGACTGATGGGCAGAGCTCTGGGGAGCAGCGTCCGGAGGGACGCCTGGCCCCGGGGGAGCTGCCGGCGGGGCGGCCTGGGATGCGGGCAGGAGGAGAGCCGGGCTCCCCGCTGCCACCGCCGTCCCTCACCACGCTGCCCTCGCCCTCGGCGAGGGGGAAGGCGCAGGGGGTGCCTTCTGCCATGGCAAACCCCCCCAAGCCCCTTCATCCCAGGACCGCAGCCCTCAAGCTCTCCTCCTCCGCTGCCGACAGCTCAGGGCGCGGTGAACGTCTGCCTTCTGGAAGCAAGGGGCGGCCGCTGGGGACCCCTTGCCCCAGCGCCACGGGAGGCAGGACCAGAGCCCCGGGACATCAGTCCGGCAGCGCCAGCAGCTGCGCCGAGCCGAGAGGAAAAATGTTCCTTTCTGTAGCGTCCTGCTCGCACATGTTCCTATTTAATATTCATGCACCAAAATGAGACAAGTGCTTAATGAGATCAGCCGTGAGTTTCATTTGAACTCCACCAGCAAAGGAGTCCTCAAAATTGCTTTGCAGTGGATGTGCTAAAAAGTTTAATACTCGCCGGCTGATAACCTCCGCAGGGACCTCGGTGTGCTTTGCAGCAAGGCAGTTTCAGCCGCTCTCCACCGCTATGGAGAAGAGGGAGCTGGAAATTAGTTCTTATTAAAAACCATCCCTCCACGTGCTTCGATAGAGGTGTGAGCAGGTTCAGTAAGATCACGAAGAGCGCGCAGGTTGCATCTGTTGTTCTGCGGGTTGCCTACCTCTCGTTTAGGGTTAATGCTATCAGGGAAGGCACGGACAAAAGCTAAACAATGCTAATTATTTCAATGCATAGAAAAAGCCAGCCTCAGAAGACAGAGCTAAATCTCACAACATCTTAAGGCATGGAAGCCATCTGTGATAAGGACGGTTGCCTTTCAAAGATAAGGAAACAAAATTGAAACATATTATACATAAATGGCTTCAGGCAATGAATCATTCTGCAGCATCCTCGCTGTTGGATTGTGGCCATCACAAAGAAAATAGTAATAATGATAGTAACAATAATTAATACTGCGGGTCCTTTTTGCTGCTCCTGGCTGGAGGGCCCTCAGCCAGATCCCAGATGCTAGGCCAGGAACAGTAAACATACATTTATGGTAATTTTATTTGAACTCTTGAGAATATGTCCCACACCACTATGATTTGATGGCTTATTAAACCCTGCAGGGTACCTTCTCAGGATGGGAGTGCTAGGAGCAGTTGGAGGGAGAGAGAGAGCCATCAGCAGGGACCAGCATCATTTCCCTCCTAATTAAAAGTCAAAATGTCATCTAGGTTTTTGTATTGTAATTGCAATGGTCATTGCAAAGACACCATGAAATCTGGCTGCATTAGCACTTCTTTGGGGGGAGGTCTGGTGAATGAAGATGTATTGAAGGCTGCTTTCTGGCATTCTTCTTGTACAAGTCCAGGCTTTAAGTGCAGTAAATGAGCCCCCTGCCAAGAGCTCACCTCACCTCTGGGCCCCCCCTCCCCCCAACTATATCAGGGGACTTGAATGAAAAAAAAAAAATATCATACATTCCAACCCTAAATGATACCAGTAAGTTTGTGCAAGCTTATGTAAATCACACAAAAAGTGACAAGTTTTCCTATTAAAAGATAATTGTAATCAGGGTGCTGGACGTGCGGTGCACTGATGATTGGAGATAGACGGGCAGCGTGAAAAGATGGATCGTTTTAATTTGCACCAATTAAATTGAAGTTCATGGGATCATCTTCTTCAATCTTCATGAATACTTTATTTTCTGGCTGCTATGGAGCTATTAAAAAGAATGATTGAGCCAAGAGCTAGGCATAGTATATTTTATGAAATATCACCTTTAAAGAATTTGAGTGCGCCATTTTCATAATGAGTTTTCTAGTACCTAATACCCTTCTATATTACTACATTTTTAAAGTGGATTGATCTGGAAAGTGCAGAAAGTGCAGGTAATGATACATTTTGCTAGGATAAGGTGGCTGATAATGTATCATGTTACTGCTCTGAGAATAATAGATTGCCTTGTGTTTGAGATGTGGCATTCTTATTTTGGTGCTTGCCTTCTGCAGACAAGGGGAATCCTCTATGTCTCCGGAAAAAAATGTTTAATTGTTTGTACAATTTCCTTCTTGTTTCTTCTTTGTCTTTTCTGTATAGTTTGTGACCTCAGAAAAAGATTTCTGAGGTTTGAGGGAGGCTGTTCTCAGGTATGCATTTGTCTTGATGGATGTTGTTAGAACAGAACAGCATGTAGGAGACAACACACTATGGGAGATAAAGAAATACACAACCCTATATTATTTACCAGTGCCTCACATTCTCTTCCCAAGAGAAATGAGTGATGATAGCTTCAAAAGGATAAGTCAATGAGAAGGGTGGTCATCTCTCACTCACAACTGCCAAAAAGGCCCCAAGTCTCACTATTTCACACACAGACAAATCAAAAGCTTAACGGGAAACTGGTGATGCTCAGCTGTGCGCTGGATTTGAGCCTAACCTGCTGTTCTCACCCAGCTTTTGTGACTGCAGAGCCGAGAAATTCCTCCTGAGGTGTCCTCCTGGCCCCATGGCCGCACCGCTCTTGTCCAAGCCGAAGCGGCACCCGGCTGTGGCTCCCAGGTGTGGGCACCAGCGCCCGTGCCTGTGAAAGCTGGCCAGAAACTCCTGAACACTGTGAAAGCCCAGAGTATCTGTCAAGGTTGGGGTTGGTACCAGTTGGTGATTGCACTCTTATCCTGTGAATAGCTCGCTTTGAAGTTACACTGGACAAAACGTGGACAAATACCCAGGAGACCGCAGTTCCTTCAGTGCCTGCAGGATCAACTGGTTCAGTTCATTTTCATCACCAAGGAGCTGTGAGGTACCGCCCTTTAAGGAAGCTAATCGGAGCAAGTGAGGACACGACTCCCAAGCTCACAGTACCGCAGGAACAAGCGAGCGCATCCTGCAGGGATGGCCTGCTGCTAACACGTGCTGGTCCCAATTCCCAGGGGTGCATCCTCAGCACTGCAAGTCACAGCAACATGATGCCATCTCTCTCTACATAGGTTTAAGCAACAGCAATCATAATTAACCCTGCTAATTAATCAGGGCATAACATATTAATTGCTAGCACACGAGGCTCCAATTGAGCAGGTGCTGTGTGGGAATCTAATAGGATAATGAACTGACTAGCAGTGCCATGTGCGGCAGAGTGCACATCACTTGGAGGGACAGGCTTGGCAAAACCCAGTGCTTGGCCAAAAATCACTGCCTTTCAGTGTCACTGCCTACAAACAGCGGGGTGGAGGTTGGGGTTCATGGGGTGCAAGCCAGAGAGGGAGGTGGGAAGGTAGGTGCCACAGCTGCCCACCCTCCTGGAGCCACGTTTTGGGAGCTGCTGGTGAAAGAGGGCTTGGGAGGGACAACAGAAAGGCCAGGATTGGTCCTGCAGCGTGCAGGGAGCCAGAGTTCAGCACCAAAATGTGGGACGTAAGACTCGGCACTGGATAAGCGATGAAGTTCCCTGCTGGTGCTGGAGCCAGGCCAGTCCATCCTGTCCCCTGCTGCAGCCTTTCCTGCTGGGGTGGCTGCTGTGGCACATGGTGTTCTTTCAGTCCTCTGACTGCACACCCTGACTACTGCAGTTAGAGGAAGGCTTGAATAAGCCCCAGGCACTTGAGGTTTATCAGGCAGTGAAGTAGGTTCAGACTTTATAACTCTTTTTGGGGGGGGGAGGGGGACGACACAGGGGACGACACAGGGGTCATCTGGTTTGGTTTGGTTTTTTCTATAAGGAGAATAAAACCCCAACACCAAGAAATACTTTGTTGCCTCATAATAAATATTTGTATTTGGCAGAAGGAATTATCCAAGCCCTTCACCAGCCTTGCTCAGGAGATCTCCCAGCGTGCAGAAGGACACTGGAGCACAGCGACAGCCTGTGCTGCCCGGGGCACTGGGCAGCAGGTCGGGCACCCGGCTGGTGGCAGTGGGCAGCGTAAAACCAGGGCCAGCCTCTCCCCTCGTGCTGCCGCGGGGTCAGCACCATCTCTTCGCAAAAGCCCCCCTTCTCTCCTGCTCCCCCAAGCACACATCGCACCTGAAGCCTCTCCTGTTCCTGCTGCCAGCGGCTGCATTTAGTGCAGCAGCAGCCGAAGGCGCAGGGATGGGGGTCCTGCCCCTCGCAGGGCAGAGCTGCAGCTGCCTGGGGAGCCGCCAGCCCGGGATCCTGCAGCCTTTGTGATACTCCTGCATCGCAGACATGTCTGCTCCACACAGACACAGGCTTGGCGTCAGCCTTGTGTTTAGTTTTCACTACGTTTCATACATAAAGAATGCAGGTGCCTGGGTGCTTTTATACCAGCTGACTGACAAGGTCTTTATAAATTTAATCTTCGTCTGGACTTCGCAGCACAATTCAGTGCAGCACCAGCCTGGATGCAGAGCTTACGACAACAGCAAGAAGAGGAGCGGGCGGAAGGTCTGCCTCCTACCAGTCCGCGCTCGGTAAGGCAGGCTTGCACTCGTGGGGACAGTCCCACTGCCACCCATCCCAGGAGGAGAAGCCTTCTGTAGTGATCAGGGACCTCCTCGACAGAGGTGGGGGTCGCAGGCTCTGATGTCTCTGCATCAGGACCATGGAGGTGAGCCAGGAGCCCGCCCTCATGTTCGTCCACCTTCACATCCCTAATATTTAATAATGTTTTATTTAGGGCAAGAGCATTTACTAGAATTGCACAGGACCCTCTGTGATCTGCTTCACCATTGTTTAGTTTAATTGTCCTAAAATTGGCAATAGATTAAAAGAAAATAATTATCCCTAATTATGTTAATTAAATGGCTAATTCATTAACGAGCTTAACATCTTTTACTTGGACCATCTCTGCTATGTAAGATTGTGCTTCCAAGAGGAAACGCCAGGCGCATGCTGCATTCTGTGTAAACTAAGTTGCAGCGTGTTTAGTGCAAGCTGTATGAACAAAATCCCCTCATTATTCAGATGACAGAACAAAACTATAAATAGTGGATCGCAATTAAAATCAGAACAATTACTTTTTATCCATTATGCTGCCTTTTGCACAATAGCAGCCTATAAAAGGAAAAAGCACAGTCCTTTTAGATCTCTCTCTCTCTCCTCCCTTATCCAGAACTGTAGCTGGCTTGCTAATTAGGAAGCTTTTGAATTAGATTATTTGCATGTCTGAACAGGGCTAGGGTATTAAACATCCCTGAGGACATACTATAATAACCTCTTCAGTGGCTTTTAGGATCCCTAAGGAACCAGGAACTCTGAAAAAAACTCCAAAAGGAGGGAAAGTGCATAACGATTTCATCCAATTAGGTATGGATTAGGCAGCTCTGTGTCTTTGAATCCTGTTCACTGTGAGAAGGTGTTCTCCTTCAGGAACATTTGACAAAATCATCAGGGAAATTATAATGCAGTACCTAAATGAAATTGCAATACCTTAGTTTCTGCTCCAAGAAAAAATAAACTACAAAATCAATACAGTGGTGTATAAAGTAAAAAGAAATGCACCAGTCACTTTATTGCTTAGCTGCAAGCATAGCCTCTGTGTTTATAGCATCCATGAGTGACTATCAAAGTCAGACTCCAAAGGACAAATGCTGCTGCTGCTATGATTGGCCACAGCAGATTTTAATTTTTAAATACCACTGGTATTATCCTCCTCACAATGGCTTTCCGCACTCTTCCAGTTTTAAGAAATCACCAGCCCATTTATATTTAACAAGACAATTAAGCTGCCCGAGCTCTCCAAATGCAGCAGCGCTTTGCAGCGAGGCCCCTCCAGGACACTGGGTTTGG
This sequence comes from Astur gentilis, assembly GCF_929443795.1. Taxonomy (NCBI): domain Eukaryota; kingdom Metazoa; phylum Chordata; class Aves; order Accipitriformes; family Accipitridae; genus Astur; species Astur gentilis. The sequence continues at coordinate 20,788,628 of NC_064908.1, forward strand.
TACCAGGCAGACGGTTCCTGTGAGCTGCAGGCACTGCCGTGGTGCGCTCCCCAAACAGCCACGGCTGTGCCGCAGAAGGGCAAAAAGCTGCCGTCCCCCACGACACATTCCGTCCGTCCATGCAACCCGCTGCTATTGCACGGGAGCAGTGAAGGACAGCAGGGCTGGCGCCCGCTCTGCTAACACGGTGATTTAGAAGAGCGGAGCGAAACCCAGGCATGTGCTCAGCCCCTCGCTGCCAGCTTTTCTTCCCATAGTGCCTCCAAAAGGCTGCCGTGTCCTGGGACCCTGCCTGCACCCCCAGCCCCACACCGCAGCAGCGGCTGGTGCCCAGCCAGACCTGACCCCAGGGGACCGGAGCCTGCCCGGGCGCCACGGGCGAGGGCACGAGGAAAGGGCAGTGCAGGCAACAGTGCAAGTAAGGTGGAACTGGGGTTTGCACTGAGAGCCCATTGATTTTCCTCCTTTTACCTTTTTATTATTATTATTTTTTTTTTCCTAAGTGCTGAGATCTAATTTGAAGCCACTGATACTAGAGCTTCATGAGAAGTATGATTATTATAAAATGCCTGTGGAGGTAAGCCATGCTTATAAAACTGCACCTGCAGGGACCACTCAGTGTCACCTCTCTGCACTGCATCCCACTGCTTGGATTGGAAGCCCAAATATTGGTATCTAATTGGAATGGATTTCCAGAACAGCAATAAGAGAGACTGTCTAGAAAACTGAACACGCAGCACTAAGCTTTATAAATCCTAAAATGTATGGATAAATTGCCCGTGATGGTGTTTGCACAGTTAGTGTATGATTTTGCATACTTGGAGCTGTAGTGTTCAAGCACCACTGCAACAGCCTCCCCTTGCCCAAAGCAATCCCTTCTTAGATAACATAGGACTGATTTTTCACTGTCAGATATACAGGGGTTCCCCTCACCACAGGTTTCTCTTGGCCACCAATATTTATCTTAGGCCTCTCGTGGTCTTCTCTGCAAGGAGCACCACTCCACCTCATGTGAGAATGTCATTCCTTATATTTTGAATTTCTGTCTTTGAACTCCCATCCGTGTCCCCTTGTTCCTGTGCTGGGGAGAGGAGCGAGGGCAGCCCCTGTTTTACCGTGTCCTGGTGACACCCACAACCGTTTCACACTCTTCAGACCACGTTCCCAAGGCCCTGGGTCACCTGCCTCTTTGCTTTCTGAGCTCAGTCCAAGTCCTTTTTGAGACACGCACTGCACACCAGCGCTGCACACCATATCCAGAGAGGAGGCGTACCAGATAGTCAGAGACAGCTATTTCAGTATTTCCTATGCTCCTCTCATCCCCGTTCCTCTGAGCCCCTGACCTCTTGTTTGCCATTTGGCTTTGAAGGCGTGTTGTTCAAGGTCTCAGCAATGACCAGCTTTCCAAATCGACCAGTTATATGCTGGGGAAGTTCTGGGGTTTAGAGCATTCCTATTTATCAACATCAACCTTCACTAGCTATCACGTCATTCATTCTTCTGCCTTGGTCAAATTTCTGAATTTCTTTCATCTTTTCTGAATTTAACTAATCTATACAACTGTTTCCTTTTCCAGGTCAGTAATTAATATATTAATGCCATTAGATTGAGTGTGTAACCATGTAGCACACTGCTAGTGACCCTTTACATTGATTAATAAAAGACTATCTACCACTTTTGTTTCCTTCCTCTTAGTCCATCTTATTGATTCATAATGCTACTGTATCTCTTACCCCCATTTTTATCTTGTTTCCTAAGAAATCCTGTGGGAAGACCTCATTAAAAGCCTTTTGAAAGTCTAAAAATATGTCAAGATATTCTCTTTTATCCATTTATATATTGGTAGGTTCAAAGTATTCTAACAGATTAATGAGACATGATTTTCCACAGCAGAAACTGTGTTGATTGGATGTGATCTTCAAGGTATTCTATCATTCTATATTTAATAAATGTTTAAACCATTTTGCCAGATACCTGTGCAAAGCTGAATAGTGTCTAATATCCTGGATTACACTTAGAGTCTTTTAAAAATGTATAATATACAGATAAAACCCTTCTGCTCTCCTTCCAGAAAGGAAAAACAGTGCAAATGTTGGGGCTGTATTAATGTTTTTTTCTTAAATGCAGTGAATAGCTAAATATGTGGCCTTTTATTTTCTCCCCAATCAGCTCTAGGATGAGATGCAGTGGCTATGTAAATAAACTGTTGATTTGTCTTCTTATATACACACATATACTGCAATCCCCAGAACAGCTAATTGACATAACTGCACCTGCATCACTGGGATGGAGCAGAGTGTGAAAATACTCCCTTGAAGGGCTGGAAGAAGCAAAGCACCCTGCAGGTTGCCTTCCTCTTTCCACCCAGACCTATTCGGGTCCCCTCTACAGACCCACCATTTAAGCTTTGGATACTTTCCACTTCCTTGGAGCTTGTTCATTTTTCCATGAGCTTTTTTGAGAAATCTCTTAACATTTTTCCCTATTATTATTTTACTCTAAAGATTAGCTTGTCAAAGTTTGAACGGTGAAACTATAAAACACTTTTTTCCTTCTCTGTTGGAGAACAGTTAATTTCTTTAAAATGAATACCATCTTAATTACAACCTGCTGTTCATTATAAAACAAATTACTGGGAAATTATTTGTCCTCAGTTGCTTATGTCTCTGCTTTACAAAAAGAGAAACTTCTTACGAAATTCTCTGCAGGCTTAAACCCTTCCAGCACTCTACTTACCAGTACAGCACAGGGAACAAGGAGCCAGTGACCGCTCCTTGCAGCACTGTGCTCGCAGAGGTATTTGTGGTGGGAGGTCTCTGCCGGCCAACGCGGTGCCAGGACACCGCTGAGACTGCTCATGGGCATCAGCTGGAGACGTTGCTTATGTCCCTGTCAAGGCAAAGGGAGAAGTCTGGGCAGTTCCCAGAGCAACTTTTGAGGACAAGAGAAGAAAGATAATCGCAAAGAGCAGTGAAGGTCACTGCTAAGGGGGGACAAACCGGCAGCATCCAGCTCAGAGCTCTGCCCTCCCGGCCGTACCGTCCCCCCCGCAGCCTGCGCCCACCCCTGTGCCGCAGAGCCCTGGTTCCCCCTGCCCGCATCTCTGCCGCTGCAGGCAGGGTGCTAATTAATGCATTTGTCCCGATTCTGTTTTCAACTATAGAAACAACCAAGAACTAATAAATCAACCCAACTTCATCTACAGCCAGAATGTGTGTTGAAAATGAAGCGTGTGAGCCTGCGTCTGCCGTGTGCTCCCAAGCTCAGAATACCCCAATACCGCCTGGAAATTTTGACGTAAATGGAATACGAGATAGGCCCTTTAAATTGGTAAGCAGGAGATTAAAAAAAGGAAAAAAGAATGAAAGTTCCCTGCAGCCTAATCACATCTCTTTGGGAAATTCCCGCACCAACCCAGCCGTGAAGCCAGCACAAATCAATGTGGCCCAGGGGATCAACATTTTACATATATATAAAAAATTGTAAACATCTTTTATGTATGCAATGTAATAACTACACTCAGCATCATGGGCTTTAAAAGCAAATGTTATGGGCAGTTGTATTGCAATAAAGTGGTTAAATGGGAAAGCTTTGAAGGGCTGATAATTTGTACTCTTTTCTTTACCGAACCGACTTATTCTTGTATGAGTATGACAAATGAAAACATTCTTCTATAGGAAGAAGTTTCCATTCATCAGGATTTTTTTTCCCACCCTTTCCATTTTCTGCCACATTTTGAGATCAAAAAGAAGTTGGTCACAATCCTGATTATGAAAATAAGGTTGTAGATGTAGGTCAGGCAACAAAGAATTTCCAGTTTGGGGGCCCACAGCCTGCAGTGACAGAGCATGGGGGGGCCACAGGCCACCACCCAGCAGCGGGACAGCAGTCCTCATGGTTCCTGATGGACCACGGGACAAGAGTGGCCAGTGTGTCTGTCCATCCTACCTGCTGACCGGCTGCCCTCTGAAGTAGTCCCCAACCCGGTTTGGTGCATTCTTGTACTACTCCAGTTGATTTATATGTGGAGAAGGCACGTAGGTGCTGCTGTTAAAATGGTCCCTGAAACCAGTCGGACTACTCTGCCATATCTGGTAGCTATAAAACACTATCTATGAAAATATAAATTAATATTTTAAAAAATTATTAACCAATAAAATTAACAATCAAATACTATTTCTGACTCGCAAATAAAAACAGTGATGCAGGTTTGTACTGTGCCACACTAATTAAGTCTGTGGAGGTATTCTCCAGGGCCACGTCACAGTTCCTTCTGGACCAAAAATCAAAGTGAAGCTATGGGTCTGATGCACTAAATGGACAGTAAATAACACATTCACTGCCTTTAATTATTTAACAAGCACAGCAGTGACTCAAGCTAACATAAAATACTGTACAAAAATACTGTATGGGAATGCAGTGCTGTTGAAGGTGTTGGGTTTTTTGCACTGGAGACAAAAGTTCTCACTCTATTAAAACAGGCAGCAGTTCTGTCCTCACTGTGCTTCTAAGGAGCCTCAGCTCTTTCCTAGGGCTGAGACATGATTTCACTTCCATGCTCAGTTAGTGCATAGTCTCTCTCTTTACAGAACTAGCGGGACCGATTATTTTGTCTTATTTTATTATACCTCAAGGCATGCACCTTACAGGATTGTGTGTCTCCTTCTCCCTTTATTCTTGGGGGAGTTTTGCCCTTTTGTTGCGATGCAAGTACTGTCTAATGCCATGCACAGCTCTGGCGTTCGGCATTTAATAAACAACAGACAAACGCACCCTTTGGCATAGTCAACCTTCATTTGTCCCCTGAGATCTGGCTCCAAGTTTTACAACATGATGGGGGACAGCACGCAATATCTCATGCTGCTGCTTTTCAGCATGGACAGGATTTGTCCTGGGAGCAACGTAGTGCTCTCACAGCACCTAGAAGCCCTCGGACGGAGCAACGCTCCCCAGCTGTGTGCTCAGCCCGGTCTGGGGCCGGTCGCCCTTCACAGAGATGGCCACGTCTGCCGTTCCCGACACGCCAGGTCCCCGCGCCGTGCAAGCGGCCCCTCCGATTCCCTGCCCCAGCCAGCCTGGGGTCCCGAGGCAGCCGCCTCGCGCCTGGGAAGCCTTTGGGCAGAAAGGGGTGTTTGGACCCTGGCGGAGTCCTTAGGTGGTGGGGGCCAGGGCTATGGGACACCGAACGATGGGAGGGATGGTGCAGGGAGCCGCGGATGGACGGGGCACAGCGGCGATGTACTGGGCACCTCCGAGGGGGTTTGCTGGCCGCACTGGTCGCAGGCGCCGCAGGAGCCTCCCCTTGGGAGGCAGGGGCTGGGCAGCCTTCAGCAAAATTCTGTGATGGACAACTGCGAATTAAAAGTAATTGAGATTCCTGTGGGGACTGAACAGTTGAAACTGCTTAATAAGCCAGCGATGATACAGTACGTGCAGCCCGGACGTTACAGAACTGTTTATAAACTGTTTTTGACGGGGCGCCTGATCTGAGAGCAGAGGCACTGCAACGGTTGCTGCGTCTTCCCTGGTTTTTGCAAATATGGTATAAATAATTTGTAAAGTGTTGGAACATTTGAGGGGAAACTGTCTTAGAATTTATTTATTTCCACAGGCCATATCAGGGAATTTTAAAAAGTTAAGTGCTTTACATAAACAACAGGAAATGAGTCTCCTAAGTCTTAAACTAGTATCAGCAGCTATGATCAGTCCTTCCAACTAATACTACCTTAACTGACAGATTGTATGATATGAAATTACTGCCCAGCACAGAGCATGCTTCATATATAAAATCCCCTATCGTGATGAATTGGAAGGAAAAGCTTCCCAGTATTACAGACTTTGGAAACATTTATTAACAATTTGATAATACTGTATGTGGAGGCTTCATGCTCCTCAAATGACTCCTTAGCTTGGAGCAGAATGATTTCACTCCGTTTGCTTTTAACTCCCTTGCATTTATCTTGCCTGAGTGTCTCCACTGGATATTGTTTACTCTTTGGATTAGTAAACTCAGGATTAATTCCACTCTTTATTGCTGAAAGTGGCAGTAAATCCAGTATCAGGGAGAGCCAGGAATCTGCTTAGCTATGCTACATGACCCTTTCACGGGCAATAAAAATACACACCTCCCAGTACGAAGGGACACAGCACTTAGAGGCATAGGCCGTGTCATTAGGGTATGGGTATGCACAGAAGCCCTTGCTTAGCCCCTATTTTCATTAGAAATTATAGCTGCTATAGGATTTTTGGTGTCTCTCAAGGGAAAATAAAATAAAAGGAAAAAGAAACCCTTCACCTTCCCTCCCTGTGAGCCAGCCTGCCCTGGCTGCGGGCTGGTTTCACAGCCTGACGGCTACCTCCTGGCCGCAGCGAGGAGCGGGGGGTTAAAAACAGCTTTTCGTACAACTTCAGGGTCTGGCAAGAGCCCGGCAGTGCCTTGGTTTTGCCCTGGAATTGCTGTCCGTCAGGCAGGGAGGAAGCGGCGAGGGTTAAAGCAACAAAAGCGTGGTGCACCGCCAGCTTCCCCAGCTCCCTGCTTTCAGTAGGGCTGTTTTTTTCCTGCTATTAAATCAGCAAAGAGGAATGTGGGGCCAGGAGCTGAGGAGAGCTTGTTGGAAAGGTTACCTAAGTGAACCACGCAATTTTTTTCCCTCAACTTTGTTCCATCTTAAGGTAAAAGGTTCATGCAGAGGGCTATAAATTCCTGTCACATTTTGTTGTAATCTCTCTATGGTTTTATTACTTAAAATGCTGCACTCCCGAGACGGGGAATTTTCCAGGGGTTTGAGGCTGACACGGAGCCACATTTATATTGTGCCGAAGCTCCTCTGGAGTCTCCTTGAGACATGTGGCCGGCAAGCCCGGCGTGAAGGCCTTATCAGTCACTCCACCACGGAGTCAGACCATGAATTATACGGGGAATGGAGGTGGCTCCGCGAGAGCGGGATTGCAGGCCGCCGGGTGACAATAAACATGTCCCGGGAATGTGTCCTCCATCACTCAAGTTCAGATAGCAGATCTGGACCTTAACTACAGCTCCCCATCTCTAAATCTCCCTGTGACCTGAGCGGGAGATGGAGGTGAGTCTCAAGGATATCTGTCTGCCGGGAACTCGCGGAGGAAGTTTATAACCGGCGTGTGCCGCGGCTGCCGTCGCTCCCGGCGCCGCTCCCGGCCCTCTCGCACCGGAGCGGAGGGACGGCTCTGGCCGTGAAGCGGAGCCGGGGAGCCCGGGACGTCAGGGGGTCAGGGGACCCCCGCTCTGCCGGGGACCTTCTCGCCTCCCCACGCCGCCTGATGTCGGCACAAGGGCACCAGCCGCGGGGTGGAGAACAAGACGCGGCACGAGGACGCAGCGGCCCACCGCAAAGTGCGATCCCACTTCCGAATGCCGGCAGAAGGCCTGAAACCTTGCCTCATGACTTCTTCCTCCATTAACACAGGCGTGAAACGCTGCAGGGCGGGATGCGGCAGCCGAGGACCGGTGGGCGCGGGGCTCCACACGCTCCCGTCTCCGAGCCGCTCGCCGAGGCTGCAGAGCCCGGACGTGCAGCACCGGGTGCTTCTGCGGTGCAAGGGTATCCAGGAGGGGCTTATCCTCCGTCCCCGCGCTCGCTGTGCCGCACACCCGGGCTGGGTGACTCACGGCTCGCGAGGGCTGGGGCTGGGACGAGGTCCCTGTAGCGTCCCAGCACTCCGCTCTGTATGAAAGCAAAGCAAAGCGAGGGCACGACCTGTCCTCGGGCTCGGGTTGGTGGTGGACACCCGGCCCTTATGCAGTGGCAGAGACCAAGTGGCTCCCCACAGAGACAAGAAATAAATCAATTAAGCCTGCTCCTAAATTAAAATAATAATAAGAAAGAGTATAAATGCAAAGTGTTAATGAAGTAATGAATGAAAGCAGCATGCTCAGCGCCACAACTAAATACAGCCATTAAAAACCATAACCTCTGTAAAATTTGTGATAAAATTACAATTTAATTTTATAAAGATAATTTATTAGCTAATACCTCATTGCACATGTTAATAGCTTGTGCTTAAATAATAGTAATCTTGATTGCTATGCAGTCATTAAACTTTTTTTTTTTTTACATACTGTTTAACTGACCATTTTGTATGTGGTTTGGGAAGAAAAAAGTAATTATTGAAGTCTTAAGCAGTGAGTTAATTTCTAATGAAAGGATAATTTTATTCCAATGATTTTACATTTAATTAACTAAAGCTACATGTAATTTGAAGTTCTAAGGCAGTGCTGATTCATTTGTGTATTGGACAGAGGGCAACACCATGCGAGCAGCCCCAGCCCTGGCGGGACACAGAGGGTGAGCGGAGGAGGCATCAGCAGTAGGAATGAGGGGACGTAACAACTGCCACGAAGTGAGTCTGAGAAATTTTATGTGGTTTTGTGACATACTGAGGTGGAGGTTGGAGCTGCTAACTGGCAAGGGACACGGTGAAGCGGCTGCTGTTCTCACTCTGAGGAGTTTTGTGCTGTAGGAATTAGGAAACGAGGATGGGAGGAGGTGGGATGGCGAGCGTGATCTGCCACGGCAGCCCGTCCTGTGGGAAGTGCAGAGGGACACTGGTGCGGCACGTGGGGCAAGTTCTGCCCCAGGCAAGCCCTCTTCCTGCACTGCCCATCTGAAAGCATACAGCTCTTCCAGTTTGGAAAAAGCTGGAAAGTTGGGAAAAACCACTTCTGGCCAAATAAAAAAATTGATTTGGGGGATGTACGAAGAAAAAGGACAAAACTAGACAGGAAATCGTGTTTTTGTCAGTCTGCAAGTGTTTGGGTTTGATAAATTCACCACCACCTTTTGCTTTTGATTCAGGTCAGTTTTTACACGTAAAAGTTCTCTTTGACATAAAATGCCAGAAAATTCCCTAAAAGAAGCATTGAACTGCAAACAGGCAAGATTGAACATTGGCATTTTTTTACATCTCTCTCACCCTGTTCATTTTTCAGCTGCGCTCCTTTGCTGCCATTTCACCAGCTCCCACGAGCGCACGGGCAGCTCGTTCACACCGCCCTGCCTGCGCTGCCTGCACGTCTGCCGGCAGGTCTGGGCAAGGGCCGGGCATGCGGCTGGCGGGCAGCCGGCAAGGACCGCTCCCATCGGTTATCCGCCGTATCGTGTAGGTGTTTCCATGCTGCAGGGGAAACGCTTGTCAGGTTATTGATAAACAACAGATCTGTGTCAGCGCAGATGCCTTTTTAATGGCATGTCCTGAGGTGCAGACATTAGGGTTATATCCTCCTGCCTCCCAGCGATCTGCGCAGCAATCACTCCTCCTCAAGCAGAGAGAGGGCTGCCACTGAACCTGCTTCCCCTGCCTTATTAATGCATCTCCCTTTCGCTAATGCAGACAAGAAAAGACAAATCTGGAGCCCCGCACCACGCGGCAGGACAGCAGTGGGCTCGGGAGGGCTGCGCGGCAGGCGGGGACGGCACGGGAGGACCAGTGCAGCGTTTCCCCAGCGTGCCGCCGGAGGAGGTTTGGGTGAGGCGAGGGCAGGGGTGAGGGATGCTCGGGATCAGCGAAGAAGACGGAGGACAGCACTCGGTTCAGGTGCCATCACCCCGAGTGTCTGCCAACACTGTAAGCAGGACAGCTAACCCTGCCATGGAAACTGTGATATTTAGTGTCCCATCTTGGGGCAAAAGCTTACCTTTGCACTGCTGATGTAAAGAAAATTCTGAAAATGTTTCATTTGGGATGTTATTTGGAATCTAAAACAGTTGACATTTCAATTCTGATCATTTGCTCCAAAATATATTTCAAAATTTCAGAAAAGGAAGTGTCCTGCCCTTTTCCAGACTGGTAGGAACTTTTACAACAGGTCTTTGGCCCCTCCAGCTCCCCGGGCTCCTTGGAGAGCTTCAACATGTGCATGAACACAGACGTGTGCCATACCTGCGTTACCTGAGGTGGTCACATCACATTGAACTGATTAATTAATCCGTGTTGATATTACTGTCTGCTCCAAAGGTGATGAGCAAGGCAGGAGAGTTACCCTCCCAAAGTAAAAGTTCAGAATCTGCTTTCTCACTTGCACCAGGGTGACGGGAACACAACACATGCCCACAGAAGCACTGCGGTTTAATCCAGCCCAGCCCATCCAAGCGCAAGTGAAGTCTCCATCGCGCTTACAAACTCTGCTCTGCAAAGGCTCGTGACATACCCACTTCCCAACAGATTAGCAGTCTGGGATTTTATTCATTTTTGCTGTACCTCCAAAGTACTCATTAGCTGAATGAAGAACTGTTCGTGAGAAATGTCCGATCAGTCTCAAAGGGCTGTTTAAGTTGCTGAGCTCGAAGCCCTTGCAATGGCAGGGGCGAGCCCGGGGCGAGCCCAGCCCTCCAGCAGTCCCAGGGCAGAGCTGGCCTCTGCCTCCCCAGACACCCCGGAACACCCCCACCAGTGCTGCTGCTGCCTGGGGGTCCTCTGCCCGCCCAGGGACCCCTCGCCCTCGGAGCAGCCCATCCTCTGGGGCCGCATCGCAGGACAATTCACTCTCATTGTGAGTGTGCCCTGATGACTTAATTATTTATGAGGAATGTTTTATCCCGGCTTTCAAACTAATGCAAACAGATGTTGCCAGACCAAAATGGCTCTTTTTGCTAGATCTTGATGGATAGTCACAGTCGCGGAGTAACACGGCATTATCGGCAGCGGTCGTGCCTGCGTGTTGCTGGACGGCAGGGCATATCTCCCCACTGAACGGAGAGCCCTTTCTGCTTGCCATTATCTTATTTGCAGAGCTCCTCTCCTACCTCACTGTACAACACGGCTCTTGTATTTATTTGTTTGACTTTGACTGCATGACGTGCCTGAAGACAGCACGAACCCGGGGCTCGGTCATCGTGTGAAGCCCAGCCAGGTTTGCGCAGCCCGCACGGGCATCGGCGCCCAAGCGGGCTCCTGCCCAGCACCTCCCGGCAGTCCCGCTCGCCAGTGCCGGGCCGGCAGCGCGGAGGTACCGGTGCACCAACGGGCGTGCACGCCTGCCTGGCCCCGCTCCCCGCGCCCGCTCCCCAGCGCCGCCGATCTCCTGTTTCCATTTCAGAATAAAGATGTTGGTCTCTGATGGGAGCGCCAGACAGCTGATGTTTCAGAAGCTGAAGTAGCTCGGCTTTGTTCATGCTTTTAATCCTTCAGATAGGTTTTGTTTCCCTCTTCCCGAACAGCTGCTGTTGTCTCGGGCACTGCAGCTTCCAAAGGAGGGTGTGTATTTGTGCTGGGCCATGCACAAACACCTACAGAAGTGTGCCCGAATAACAGAGTTTATTTTGCATGTCTTAGTACATCAGATATCAAATGCTTGTGTTCATAAACAAGCATTTAGGTTAGGAGCAGTTGCCCACTCGTCAAGGAGAAACAAAACCATGCAGCTTATCTGACTAATCGCAACTGGACAGCAGGGCTCAAATTTAAAACATTCATGGTTTAGCCCAGAGTAAACATTTCTCAAAAATATATTAGCTGCAGGAATATTAGCCCTGGGAGTCACAGGGAAACTAGGAACCTTACCACTTTGTGCACCGACTGCTGCAAAAGATTACGATTCTTTAAGAAAAATCTCTCATAGCCACGGTTTACAGGTTTTAATATTCTGCCCATTACCACAACCAAGCACCACCCTTGGAGCACACATGCAAATAGCAGGGGAGAACTGAGAAAGACAATAAAACTGGAAGCAGCCTTTGGAAGGACAAATAAATAATTTGATTGCAATGTGAAAGTGTTTTCCAGTTTGATGGGCATTTCCTTTTCGTTGAAAATAAACCAGGCTAAATGGCTCAGTGGGTCCCGTGCACCTAAAAATGGGCCCAGCTAGCTCGTACTCTCGGTAACAGTGGGTATCATGGAGGTACATAAAAACATAGTTTATTGTTAAATTAAGTGTCCTGTTCTTGAAAACAACCCTTAAATTTAACATTCCAAGGCTGCTGCTGTTTATTTGCACTCTCGGAGCACTCTCAGTGCTGTCCACTCAACTACTTGAGAAATACATTGTAATAAAAATAAATGGACAGTTTGGGTTTCTCTAAAATTAAAACAGGATATACAGCAGCCTTGCACTTCTTCCTTGCACTGAGGTAGCCTGTGATAAAGTCACATTGTGTCAGAGATGGCAAATTATGTATGCTAATTACTTACCGGAATTTCAGATTTGTCCTTACCATAATTAAAAAGGTGTCACTTTATTAGAATAGGGCTGGAATGATGGGGCTTGGAGCAGTGGAGGAGATTTCTGGTTAGAGATAATTACCAGTGATGTATTCCTTTCCCTCACTGCCATTTTTGCTGCATTCCCCCCATTACTGCGTAATGGATGGCTTGCGTGTCTGCCCGTGGAGCCGGGCTGCCTGGCACGGGGAGCGCCCGCCCAAGGGTGGCTTCCATCGTTAGACCTCGGACCTTGCTGGCATGGGGAGCCTGCCCGAAGCCGCGTTTGCTGATCACGTCGCTACTGATTTTACCGATGCACCACCTGGGGATACAGCAATAGAGAGGACGGGCCGGGGCTAGTCCTGTTTCGGGGTGCCCCCTCTGCCCATCGCGTCATTCCAGAATTTCCCCACGGACAGGTTACTGCTGCGGGCGAGTTTCCATACGCCGCTCTGCAGTACCTGCTGCTGCCCGCCCCCAGAGCCAGGGCCCTGCACCCCGCAGACCCCGGATCGATCCGCTGGGGAGTGCGGCGAGGCCACAAAACTGCCCCGTGTCAGAGGAGGGGTCGACGTGCTCCGCACCCCCTGCGGCTGGCCCCCCGCTCAGCCCCACTGCCCGGGGCCGGGCTGGCCCCTGCAGCATCGCTCTGCCCGCGCCGCCGTGAACGAGGGTCCAGGTCCACACCAGCTAAAAGCCTGCCTTAAGACAGACACGTTATTTATATGCATTGTAATAACTTTCTGTTGGCAGAGGAGACTTGAACCTGTCGAGGGCAAACTCAAGTCTCTCCCAGGGCCTGGCAAAAGAAAATAGCAGCATTTAACCGCGATGAAAGTCACAGCGTAAACAGGGACGCAGAGAGAATAATTGCATGGCTGGAAAGCTGGGCTCCATGTTATCATTACACATTGAATTCTTGGTCTGTAAGTACAGGGATGGCGTTAACCCCGGCAGAAGATGAAGGTTATAAAAGAGGCATTACTTGGAAAGGTCAGCAGGCTATTCAAACATGGTGCAGATGCAATACAAAGATTCAATACTGAGAGCTATTTGCAGTGGCTTGGAGAGGCAAGAAGAGTGGGAAAGGCAGACACGTGCCCATTTGCTACAGGGACTGGGAGGCTCCTTGTGCAGCAAACTTACTGAGCAGAAGACGAGGTGGGATCAGCCCCGATCCAGCCCTGATTGCACCTTAGTGCTCATTAGCCGTGCTGTTAGCCGCAGTGGATGCTCTGCAGTGCGACTTTGCAGCCAGCACCACGCTGAACTCTTGCAGCCATGCCTGGAAATAAACAGGCAAAGCAAAAAGGGAGAGACAGCTATTCTGTCTTGATACCACCGAGGTTTGGCTGTGGACTGTCATTGATCCGATCTCTAATTCAACATATTTGGACGGTTAAAGCATTTTTTTCTTTTAGCAGAGACATCTCTAGGTTAAGCGCTGTACTGCAGCCCATACGCTCCATGTCTGGGGTATCCACAACACAACAGCTCTTATGGTTGATGGAGAGACCCATCAGACTCTACATTTTTATAAAAGATTGTTTGGTTAGCTCATGAGGCAGTGTCGTTATTGCCAAAGGGTTTTGCTCCCCAAGCCTGTGCTGAATATTGTATTACTTTGCCATGCTCAGAAACTGAAATTACAACAATTTAATTTTGAATATGGTGGCATTATTACCATTTGTATTTGCCATTTCATAAGACTTTTCATTTCAACTGCTTTGCTTTCCTGTCAAGAGGAAAAACCTTCAATCTATCGGCTTTTACCAGAGAGAGAACTGTGCCGGAATGTAATGCAGTATTGTATATTTCTTCTCTAATGCTCTTTTGAACAAAATCATCTATTTCATCAACAGTATATCAGCGGTGACCAAAGACCATTAAATAATGCATCTCACTCAGGAGCAGTGGAGCAGGGAAAGGGCTCTGACCTGTTTTAAACCTTATTACTTTCTTGCATTATGCCCCTCACTGCAATCTTTTTGTTTAAGTGATTTCAGCTGAGGCGTTGCTTCCTGCCTTAAAATACAAGGCAGACATGTTATTTCTGAAGTGGTTGGTAGACTCAGCCTCAGCATTTCCCATTCTACACCAAAAACAGCCTCTGTGTATTAATCTTTGTTAACCTCGCCAAATACACACACACACGTGCACATGTCAGGAGTCTTGTGTAAATAACATCCCTCTTTGTTTTGGATTTCACGTGCAGGGACTTTCCATTTTATTTGGACTTGTGGCTCTACTTCCTAGCAAATGTTTGGTGCTTGCAATTAGCAATCACAGGGTTGGTAAAGCACCCAGGGAAATTAGTCTAGAGTGGAATAGCCCAGAAAAAGAAGACACAGTCGTAACAATCAGAGGAGGTCAGGACTGGTGCCGCAGACTGAGATTTAAGGAACGCGGCAGTGTTGCAGAGTTACTCTGATTTCCCTATAACCCCTGCGCTGTCCGTGCTGGGAGGAGCATCGCAGCACCAGGAGCGTCTGGCGGTGGAGGAGCCGGCGATGACCAACACGAGCAATGCAGAGTTTGCCACTTTCTCCCCCAGCGGAGCCCTGCAACCTGGGCACCTCTCCGCTTCCCAGAGCGGCACAGGGCTGGCTCCAGGGCTGCGGAGCACGACCGTCCCCACGCTGCCCCTGCCCGGACCGAGAGCCCCCGAAGGCATTGCCCGTGGGCACGCGGCCGAGCAGCAGGTCCTGTGGGCTGGTGCCCTGTGCGGGGTCAGCCGCAGCCTCCCGTGGTGCCCAGCACCGCCTGCCCCTGCCTGCGGCACGGCCAGGGCTCATGATCAAGGCATCTCGGCACAAAGGGACAGCCAGCCCGCTCCAGAGGTGGCTCTTTCTGCCGCTCCTCCGGCCAGTGTTTGTCCTCCCATCGCCAATGCTCCCGACGGAGAAGGTCCTTCCTCTCGCAGCCGGCAGTGACGCTGCGCCCGTCCCGGCAGGCACCTCCATCTGCAGCTCCTGCGCTGGGATGCGGGTCTCTGCCTAAGGACAGAAGGTGGCACGGGGACGGCTGCTCTGGGGAGGGGGTGGGAGCCGTGGTGGGGTGCGGGAGGTCCCACCTGCACTTTGCTCATGGATGGAAACCGTGCGGGCGCTGCGGGGGACGATGCGTCACTCCGGTGGGAAGGCTCGGCTAAAGCGTGGTGCTAACAGCCCGGGTGCTGGGTTTGCTCTCCACTAGCCCCTGTGAAGCACAATCTCCCACCAGCCTGCGAGGAGAAAGCCTCAGAGACTTACAATTACATTTTCTCACTAGTCTAATGAGGTGAGAGACAGACAGAGGAGAGAGTTCCCTGGGCTAATTTTCCAGCCAGCAGCCACTGCGTTGCTCCTGTACTGTGAGAGGCAGAGGGAGAAATGACTCTTCCAGATTAGAGGCTCTTCCTGAAGGCATTTCAGAGCATATTCCTCCCAGACACTACAGCAAAAAAATGAACATGACAAACCATTTTACTACGTTCGGCTGGAATGAAGTAACCCAACAACAGACCTGTGTGGTGCTGGGGGTGTGCACTGACCAGGAGAGAGCACCTAGGGAGAGTGGGGAGCGGAGTTTGGCCTGAATCATTACACACAGTGCTTTCCTCGAGCGAGGGAGACAGCAGGTCAGCACCTGAACAGGAGGAGGAATTAGCTGTAAGAGGGAAAGAGCATTGCATTTGTCTCCCCAGCTAGCGAACAATTTGTTATCATGAAAATGTTAGCAATGGAATAATCACTGCCTGGGGGAGCAGAGCACTGATCTCCAGAAGGCAGGTGCTGGAAAAAGAGTGCTCTGCCTTCCTCCTAGGCACGGTGGGTCCTTCAAAGCAGAGAAACCCTGAGAAATCCCTTCTCATACTCGCAAGGAACATGGAAGGGAAGACTAATTTCTTGGTTCATGCCCTCCGTGGTCTTTGCACTGGATTCAGGTCAAGCTCAACATTTGACTCTTTGGAGGTTCTCTGACAACTTTGGTTCAGAGCAAATGCGTTGTGTGTTCCTCTCACATTTCTGATTTCAGTACACCAAACACACTTCTAGGATGCCAAAATGGACCTGAGAAACCTGAAATTTCTAATCTGGGTCTAAGTCAGGAGAAAGAGTAAATGAAATCCCTCTTCCATCATGACCACGTACAGTGTGTTAGCATGCACTTGCATTTGCATGAATGCAGAATGTTTAATCAAACCAGACCCTAACCAAGATTGAAACTTCCTCATTTGGCTGACAGTCCAGCTGGTCCAATTTGTCCCTAGACATCCTCTGAAGAGTTTGGAGCTTGCAGTTGGTCCTGGAATTAGTTTTAGCCTGAGATTAGGTCTTGGTTAAAAGGGTGTATGTAGGAGGCACCTTTGCCTCGCTTTCCTTTTTGCTATCTGCACACCACTGCTCTGCTCATGCAAACTAGCAAGAGATCTGTCAAATATCAAATAAGAATTTTGTTGCTGAAGCTCTTGGAAAATTGACAGGTAGCATGCAAGCAAACATTAAATCAATAACAGCAAATTTCCCCTGGGAAACTTGCAGTGTTTTCTCATCAAAATCTTAAATCCTTAAAGAAACCATAAAAGGTTTACACACCTCGCATTGGTTAATCTGGTTACCTCTGCATTGCTCAGTGCAGGCTGATCACCGAGCAGCGAGTGTAATACCCAGTGCTGATCACCGAGCAGTAAGTGTAATACCCAGTGCCCCACGCTCTGATGTATTGTAGCTTTGTTAGTCACTGTGGCTCCTTGGTAAATTCATTTGGAGTCCTCCGGGGTTTTAAATCTCTCATTTGGCCAACAACGAGGTCTGAAAAGATTGCAGTTCATTTCGACCCACAGTGGATGGAAGGCTCATTTACTGGCTGCAGGCAACTCAATCAGGCTGGCCGCTGATGAGTGAGTGACTTGTTCAGACCGCTAGTCAATATGTGTCTGCTGTGATAGAATGTCAGCATCTGCTGGCTGCTCCTGTCTCCCACTGCTCTGGCTTTTTTCATTTGGTCTGATCAATGTTATTAAAAACACCTAGGAGTTCCTTAACTGCTCTGCCACTTGAGGCTTTTCTTTCTTTCTTTTTTTTAAACACAACCTTGTATTATCTGCAAACATGTGCAGATGATGTACATGGATTGATTTTTTTACATGAATGTACAGTGTGTGGGACAGTGTGTGTGTATAAGTATGCTCAGGCATGTGACTTTTATGTAGGAGATGGCTTTAAAATTACATCACCCTGGTTTGGTTTTTTTGTGTGTGTTGCCATGAAGTAGCTCAGACTTAGAGGCTTTTGCAAACATCTAGTAATTATTATTTGTGGATAGATCTTCAAATGTAAGCATGGAAAAAATAATACACAATCCCTAAAATTGAAGCTAGAATTCCCAAGTGGAATCAGTAATACCCTGTGGACACCTGTACATTAAAAATCAGACCGTTACTCCAAGTAAAGGGGAGATACAGCTTAGGTAAATAAGTACCAGGTTAAAATCCCGTTGCGTGACAGGTCTGAAACATAAACACCATTTGCATTGCCCTTTGGCCAGCCCACCCACTCTCTGCCCAGCAATCCATTTCCTGGGGGACTAATGACACACCATGGCACAGGCGGGTCAGCCACCAATTACGTAAAAAAAGGAAGCAGAAAAAAGATACGCCGCTAAATGTTTTAATCTGTCTGCAAAATGTGCACGCTCTTGCAGGAATTGCACTTTCCTGTGGTGGAGGAAGGAGAACGCCGTGTTCCCTGGGCAGACCCCAGGCTTCGCATCGCCCAGAAGCGAGGACGAAGATGACTGTAAAGGCTTTGGATGATACCAACCCCTGCTGCCCTGTCCACGTTTGCATCATCAATGGATGTTCCTCCTCCTTCATCCTCCACGGACAAGAGATCATCTAAAATCTTGACTGTCACTACGCTAGCCAGCATGCTCAGAGGAGGGTGTGCTCCAGGGCTTGTGGTGCTGAGAAACGTGGTCCGCAGCCCGTGGGAAGCCTGGTAAGCACAGAGCTGACCTTCACTTCTGCTGTCCCATCTCTCTGCGGTCTACGGCTCTGCAGAGGGGCTGGGCAGCAGCCGGCCCAGCTTTCCCGGGCCTCTCCGTCCCTGCGTCGCACAAAGGAGAGGCAAGGTGATCTGCTGTGACCTGAGGACATGCTTCAAAATCCTCCCATGCATTCCTCCCTACCCCCTCCCTCTGCAATATGGCATCCAAAATAGATACCAAGAAATGACCTGCCAGGAAAAAAATGGAAGCCTATAATTATGTTATTGAAAAACTGTTCCATACTGTATTATTTAAGGTTATTTTATTATGATGTTGAGATGAGTTTCTTAAAGAAGAAACTCTGGTTTTATTGCACTCCTCACGGAGAGAAGCCTTGGGTGATTTGATAGCCTATTTGAACAAGAGGGATGCTTTACGAGCCCCTATAAAAACTGATGACCCCACTCACATTTGTATTTAATGAAATAAGGAGGAGCTTTGGTTATGTTTTCAATAACCTTCACTGCTATTTCAAACCTGCCTCAAATAAGAGCCAGAATCTGCATGTTTCTGTGGCGAACGCCGGCTGTCCTTAAGGAGGGCACTGGGGGTTCAGCCTGGCTGGAGAGCCATCCCGCCATCCCTGCTGTCCCCTGCGATGCCATTACCAAGGCCGTGTCCTGGAGATGGTGATGATGGGATGGGTGAGAAGTGCTGTCCCATCGGGGGAGGAAGGTCGGGCTGGGAGAGGGGCTCCGGTCCTCCTCTCTCTGCCTCAGACTCCCCAGGCACCAGCACAGGTTTTATTTCTAAGTAACTTCCCACACACAGAATCAGGCTTTTTCATTACACAATTTTGGTCTGTCATAAAACATTAAATCTCTCTGAAAAGTTCCAGTGCTTGGATCCTTCTCGTTAGATTAAATAATTGCTGCCGCTGGAAGGATCAGAGGCTGCTCATCTCCAGGTCTCCCTGGCATGAGATGAGCCCAGCGCACGGATGCCGGGACCAGCCTGCATCTGCAGCCTGCAACGCACTCCGCTCGGGGGGAACAAGCCGGTCCCCGGCACTGGGAAGGTCTTTGGGGTGGTGGGCATCTCTTCCACACCCGGCAGCCCCCCCTCGGGAGGGAGGCCCAGCCCAGCCCGATGAGCTAAATATCTAGGTGGAAAGAAGCGTTTCCCTGACTCGGTGCCCGAGGCGACCCAGCGGTCCCCACGCTGCGTGTGCCGACCGCGTGAGGGGCCACAGCTCCACACACCCAGCAGAGCAGCTACTTGTCTTATGGTCTTCTAAAATGTAAGGCCTAATTAACTTTAATCAATGGCGCTTTCTCCGTTGAGTTGTCCAGATTTTGAATGCTCCCTGCAGCCAATACACAGCAAGGTTAATTTAAGATGAACGAAGAAAAAGAGAAAAAACTGTGACGGGAAGGTCTGGGACAGGCACTGTGACGGGGTGTAGCTGCGTGGCCACAGAGTCTGCAGATGTCCTACGGCTGCGGGAGCCGCTTTCTCTCCTGGAGCTCAGAGGTGAGGAGGGGGAACCTGGCAGGGTTTATTAAAGCACATCCAAGCCCTCAGACTTACATTTGCATTCACAGTTTGATGTAGATGCCACATAAGCAGATGCCTATGAATAAGCTAGAACAGGGTTATAACATCCTTGTGGTGGAGTGATTCAGTGTAATGCCTCGGCAAGCTGTTCTTTAATGGGCTGGAAGTCTTATTTTTACGATCATTGGAACGTAAAGGGTCAGAATCTTAATCTTCTAATACTGTGTTTTTAACAACATTTACACTTTAACATATTGAAAAATCTCATCTCTTTCTGCCAACCAGCATGACAACACAATTCAAATCGATCAGTGCAGCAGTATATTTAGGCATTTTAAACATATATCAACCTGGCTGAAATATTTTTTTCACTTCCAGTACTTCTTAAAACCTAGGAGTTTCTAACTTTTATGTTTCTTATTTGAGCCTTTGGAGTTCAGCGGAGTGTCCCACCTGAATAATTCAGCAGCATCAAAGAAAGAACAGAAACAGAGGTTACGGTCCGGCATCCAGCACAGACACAATGCTTTATGGCCCGTTGCAACAGGGGAAACCAGTACCCGAGGAAAACAGAAAGTTTGCAAATTGTCTGCAGGTATGGAGAGAATTAAATCATGCATCACCCTACAAAACTAAGTGACAAGCAATGGGAACACATCAGGAAGAGAAGACATTTTTGTTTCCATGAAACCTTTGGGATTGAAGGGGAAATATTTTTCAGAGTTTACAAATCTTACACAAAACATTCTGCCCAGGAGCCAGTACTCAGAGTGCGGGAGTGACTTCTCCTCCCAGAATAAATGGATTAGGTTCTGGGCTGCGGAGAGGGAAAAAAAGAAAGAAGGGACTGTTGGGGCTTCCCCTTTAATGATACCTTCCCTCACAGTGTCACTCTTTGCTCCTTTTCTGTGCCCCTTTTCCTTTAATATGTTCCCCCAGACCCCCGGGCTGCACATCCACGTGGAAGCTTTCAGGTCTGGGTCGTGCCGGCAGGACTTGGTCTGCTCAGGCTGGAGGACAGAGATGCAGGACCTCTGCCCCAGCCCCTTCCCACAGCTGCAACTTAGCACTGGGACAACAGGGCCTCATGTTTCACTTTTTATTTAATTAAAAGCTCCTTAACCAGTTTTACTGTTTTCTGGACTAGGTTGCTCTCTGGTCCCTCGAGAGAAGGGAGCTGGGCATATGGGCTGAACCATAGTGATTTGATTCATGGGCTGAAATCATCATTGAACAAGTGTCACAACATGGCATTAGATTAAGAACTAAAGTGATGGGCTATGGTGAGCCTGTTCATTAGTATTAATAGAGCTTAATTAGGGACAAGCATGGTGTTGCAGGGAAATGTGAAGGTGGCTGCAGTTTCCATGGCGGGAAAAAAAAAGGCGTTATTGATGAAAGGTGAAAGAAGTCCATAAGCCTCGTGCCTGTCTCTGAACCCCAGCACAATTTAGGCTGAGGACATGGCCCTCCTGCCCCAGAAGAGTGAGAGGCTGGGTCGAGTTAAGGAGCCAGAAGAGAGGACTGGAAAGTCCAGACTAAAACCAGGCAATGAAATCTGGGGAAAGTCCTACCCTTCATACAGGGGACTCTGTCACAGGGAGAGCCGTTCAGCTCCGACTCGTTATAATGGAGGAGATGACATGTCAGCTCTTCCAGTCCCAGGGGAGGGGAGTCAGGAATGAAGGGAGCTCCCGAGATCCATACAGGGGAGAGAGACAAAGGGACAGGAACAATAAGTGCCTGCAGGAGCAAATCTCCATGTGGCACTGGACCAGCAATGCAGGCGGCTCTGCCAGGGCTGTGGCTATTTTGCAACCACAGTAAATATCCATGGATGCATTTGATGCTTTTATAATGATTTCAGTTGTTTCCTTATCTTCAGTATCCTCCCTCTTGTACCAGTTCACTTCCATTCATGCTGCTCTCTGCTTTATGGTTCTTAGGTCATTGTGCATCTCTCCCCATTTGGCAGCATTAAATTTTATTTACCATATGTCCCTTCTGCTACAAAGATGATAAAATCCTTTGGATTTTTGTTGTTGCTGTCGCTAGCTCATTCGGCGCTCACCTCAATTTAGTGTCCTCGGCAAGTGGAGCTGATTTGTTGTTGGTTTTCAGTCTAACAGAGGTCCAAGCTGGGACAACTGCCAGGCTGCACTGCAAACTTGCACTTGACTACTGCTTTTTTTTTAAAGGACTTTGCCAGATACCGTCCCCTCAGGAGGTCTCTAACACCTCCTTGGTGGGAGAGAGCATCATATGGACCTTTGGCAACAGGACCAAGAGAACTGCCAAGAAAATCCTTTGTACATGGTTATTTTTCATTTTTTGTTCATATTCTGTTGAAAATATCTCCCCTTGTTGATTATACCAATCAACGTCTTTATACCTGGGGTTAATGTGCGTTTCAAGCAGCCCATGACTGCAGAAAAGTGGAAACACAACCCGGGAATAATATCCAGGGCCAGATGGACTTTGCCCTTATTCTGCTCTGACTTCGGTGG
Organism: Astur gentilis; assembly: GCF_929443795.1. NCBI lineage: Eukaryota > Metazoa > Chordata > Aves > Accipitriformes > Accipitridae > Astur > Astur gentilis. Next base: position 20,810,839 of record NC_064908.1, read on the forward strand.
GGTGGGCTGCCAAGGGAGGCATTGCTTGGCTGCAGGGAGGCTGATACAAACTGGGAGGAAAAGAAATGCACCTTTGGACGCCATGAAAGAACTTACGGCAGCCAAAGCCACAGAGTCAGGGAGCTCCAGCATCCTGCCTTCTGTTTCTATAGCCAGAGATACATCTGCATTTTAGGCTCTGCATTCGCTTGGCAAAGGCAATCTTGCCCACTTTTTACCAAAGCTCATACATTCCTCCTATTATGTTTAAATTAAAATGCAGCAGACCATTTTAGCACTCATGAATGAGTAAAATGCAAAATGCTGGTACATCAGGCTTTGCTGCTGCATGCAAATATATCTGGAAACAATGGTTTAAAATTGTTTCCACCTTCAACCACATCAGGAGGTGATTTCAAGATCCTCTGTGGAATACTAATACTTACTTCTAGAAGTCTTTTAATTTTCAGTCACTGAAGGGGCAGAGTTTGAGATGCAGCTAGCTCTCCTTTTAACAAAATAATAATAATCTCTCACTTTCATAACATCTTTCAATTCAAAGGGTCTCAAACTGAGGCCCTCATCTTTCTGAGAGCATCACACAGCCAGAGCTCGGAGCCTCAGCCAAGGCATGCTGAAATCAGAAGGGCTCTGCATGGACCAGTGAGCCCATCTGCATGATTGTCTTGCAGGATAAGGGCTGAACTACCATATCCCGGTTGCCTTGCATTGACTTTTTTCTTCCCAAGAACGGCCTGTTTTGCAAACGCTGCCATGGAAGTGCTGTTGTTGCTGGATTAGGACACTAGAAATTGAAGCTCAGAACTGCCACTGCACAACCTCGGGCTGCCTTGCCCGCGTCGCTGTAGGCGCTGCCTTTGCAACCCTGCAGCGCCCGAGGTGTTTCTGCAACAACCCTCTCCCCTCTGCAGCCACACAGCTTGACACTGCCTGACTCCGGCAAAGCCCTGCTGTGTGTGCATCAGGCAGAGATGCCAAGGACCAACGGGACGGTTCGGGCCATGGGCCCATCTCCACCAGTGTGGGGCAGGGCAGGGACCTCGGCGGGGCGGTGCGCGGCCCCAGTGCGGCCGGGGAGGTGCCACCGCCATCAGCCCACGCAGCAGTCCCGCTGCCCCAGCCCCGCGTGAGCCCCGTGAGCTCCCGCCGCCGATCTATGGAGAACCAGACTTGAAGAGAGCTCAAATTAAAGGTAAGTAATTTCCTTTTTTCCTACCTTGAAATTCCTATTGATTTCCTACCTAAATAGAAATTCCCATTGATTTCATGTCTGTTCATATTAGTATGTTACGCTGTCACCTTTTGTTTGCAATATTATGTTGTTTTACGTGTTGGTGTGTTTGGGAGCGCGTTTGGTGGCGCCGCGTCCCTGCGATGTGCGCACCCCGCATGGGCACCCGCGCCTCCCCCATCGCCTCGGCCCGCAGCCAGACCCCGCGCCGGCCAGACCCCGCACCCACCAGCCCCGGCTGAGCCCCGACCCCGCGGCTGCTCCTGGCCCCGGCGGGGCATTCGGCCAGGGAAAAGAGGCGCTTCGTGCCCTTGCTGCGGTCGCTGCACAGGGGAGAGGAGGGCAACCCGCAGCCCCAGGACGGGCTGAACCCCCATCTCAGATGCCGGCACCCCGTGCCGCTCGAGACCCCGTTTCTCTGCTGGCAGAGGCTGTGGGCTCTCCTGCGACCGCGTGTCACGGCCAAGCCGGCACTGGCACCGGGGCGCTCAGCCGGGACTGCTCACACCGCTGCTCCACCGGCTCTGCAGGGGTTATTTTTCTAACGTTTCCTCGTGAAAGCTGCTTTCTGTTTAGAAATCCTGTAGCTAACAGCCTGTTGTGGTCCTCACATCTCCGCTGGTCAGACAAGTATCTTCCCCCTGTCCCCGGCGTCCTCTATTTCTCACACCTCACTGAGCAGGCATCGCCGCGCCGAGACCTCTGACCGAGTTGTCAAGGTGACGGGTGCTGTTATCCTAAAGTAGTTATTTCACATACATGGTATTTTGTCCCTTGCTTTTATTGAAATACAGAGGAGATACCAATTATCTTCCTAATGGTTTGCACAGCTTCCTTCTTCTTTTAAATGGGAGTTAATGATAAATGGTTTGAGCAGGGTGTTGTTTTTGTATGGGGAGCTCTTGGGCGTCCCCTGCTTTCCAGGTGTCCGGGGACACGGGGCAGCTCTTCTCACACGCTCAGATGAGCTCTCCTTGCACAGGCATTATCATCAGTTTTCTCCTCCCCGCTCAACCTCTGCAAAATTACAACCTTTTCCTAAATGCCTGAGTGCTGGTACCCTCCGTTCCGCAGGCGGTGAAGTTTTAGGGGTGCCAGCAGCATGCGGGGCTCCCCGGGGGGTGGCATGGGAAGGGAGGGCTGTGGGCAGCAGCTGGGGGACGCCGCTGTGGGCCGAGGGCCTTGGCTTGTCCCCCGGCCGGCATGGCGCTGAGCCCCGGACCGCACGGCTGCCTGACGCTCCCAGTCCGGCTGGTGATGCCGGTTTGCGCAGCAGCAGGTACGGCTTGTCCCACGTCTCCCTCCTGGGAAGAGGCACATTAAAATGCTGATATTATGCCAGTCTTAAGCCAAATAGTGAGGAAGAGGCACTTTGCTGCTGCAGCACGGCTCCTTGCTAAGGTACGCTGGGGGAATAGTCAAAGCGGCAGCTCTCATGTAAAAGCACCATTAGAGGGTGGTTTGTAAAAGCAGCTGCGAGTCCAAGCGGATTGACTTCCCTCCCCATCGGCTCCCTTCTGCTGAGCCCAGGTCCCCATGTCATATGGGATGGACCTCTTCCCACCCAGAGTGAAGTTTCGTCCACCGATTCCTGCTCTGAGAGTACCTGGAGCTCAGCAGCTTGAGCGTGTGTGTGCAGAGGAAGGGGCTGCCGAGAGAGCTCCTTTCCTTTCCAGCATTATTATTGATGTGATGCGTCTCGGTGGATTAGTAACGGATGTGGTATAAGCCAGAGGGTTTCTTTTGCCTTCAAGCCTGCATTACCCCGTCAAGAACAGAGGTTTCACTGGCACCTGATAAGTCACATAAAACAGATAAATACTTGGGAGATACTGTATTTGAACACAATCGGTCTTGGCAGTGACTTGATCTCCATGTAACAGCCTGGCATGTACCTGCAGGTTTTCTTTTTGCAGGGCGAATGCAAGTTGTGCTGGAACAGATATGGATTTGAATTATGTAAGGCAGGAAATTGTGCATCTCCATATCATATTCTGAGAGGAACGTGCAATTTCACCGCTGCAGACCCATGAAAGCAGGGACGTTAACTAGGGTGCTGCCGAGGCACTTTGCTACATAACGCAGGACTTCATCCCTTCCTGCACCCAGGCTGCAGGGCTCGTCCTCAGAGCCCACTGTCGTTCTGGTGCCAGCATAACACAAAAGCCTCAAAACAAAGGATCCGGGAGGCTGTTGGGATCCTGCTTGCATCCTGGAGTTAACCACAGGAGTGTATTTCATAGTCTGTAGGACATATCACACAGCACTCCGCAGGAGGGGTCGAAAGGCTTCACACCGGAGATTCATTAAGCCCCAGAACCGGCTGCGCTGTGGCGTGTGCCCCGACCCGGGCAGCCTTGCTCCTGCAGAGCAGGCAGAGAGCACCCAGGACCGGGAGCAACGGCTGTGTCTGAGGAGGCGGCTGTGTTGGACACGAAGGGGGATTTCCATGTGGCATGAGCTCAGTGGCCTTCTGAGTTAGGGAAGGAGACCTTCACCTTTGCCTCCTCATAGCGATGGTTTGGCTTGCGAAGAGGCTAGAATTATTTCTCGATTCAAAACCAGGCTTCAAGTGAACTTCAGATGGTGGAGACACACTTCTGCCTGCAAGCTCGTAGAGGCTGGATAACCCCACCACCTGGTGCAAGAGCCCGTGAGCTTGTCCGCACCCCGTGCCCCATCCGAGTGCTGTGGCATCAGTATTTTAATCCTTTTCCATGCTGGGACATTACAGCACAATCCACCTGCAGATTGTTTATCTTGTTTTGTTGTGAATAAAGATGCGGCCTTTAACTTCCGTGAATGTAGTGGTTTGGTTAATGTCTGGGTAACAGAGGGAGGGGATGGGGGCATGGCAGTGTTAATGGGAGAACAGCTCATTTATAGTTCCAGCATGCTTTATGACATCAAAAGAGCATTGAGAGAATGCTTGGGATAATGTTAATTAGGGCTCAGAAATAAATGCTTTGCTTCCTCATTAATTGTTATCACTTTGTTGTGCTCATTAGAAAGTGATTCCTAGCAAAGAGCCGCTAAAGGTTGTGCAGCATGGAAGGCGGTGTGCTACTTGGGTGGAGGACACCGGGCAGCCCCGGTCCAAACCTGGTCCTCGGTCGGGGACGTGGCGGGGGATGCCTGGCACTGAGGGTGCTGTGGGGAGAGGTGTCGGGATGTGGGATGCTTGGGAGAGCAACTTCAGCATGGAAAGCTGCAGTCCCATGGCGGTGCCTCCCCAGCCCAGGCTCTGCCTGCTCGGGCGGGCGGGCGGCCATCTCCGGTGCGCCCCTCGCCGTGCACCGGCGTTGCTGTAAAGGCCCTCCGGGATGGGCAAAAGGTGCCTTGTGCAGGTCCTCGCCACAACACCTTCCCCTGCCCCAGTTAATCAGCCTTGCAGGCAACAGCTCTCTTTTCTGTAACGTTTTCTTGTCTCAGCCATTTCTGTAGATTATGTGAAAATGCACTTTGGAAAACTGAATAATAAAGCTGTGGTGTAAATCCTTTTAAAAAGAGATCAAAGACCAAAATGCTAATAAGGCTGAGATGGGAATAAAATCCAGGCACTTTTGGTAAAGTAGTATAAAAATAAAGGAGGCCCACAAAGAGAATAACAAATTAAAAACAAGTTTAAAAAGAGCAATGGAGAAAAGAGATTGAAAACAACCAAGGAGAAAACCCTTAAAGAGAAGGCTTTCATGTGGTGGGCGCAGGCGTGGCTCTCGATGCTGTTTTTGGAGGCCCCTCATGCACCCGCGCTCCTCCAGACTGAGCCGGGGGCTTGATCCCCCCGGCACGCAGCCCTGCCCGGCCGCACAGCATCCTCCCAGCGGGAAGGTACCCAGCCTGCAAGTCGCTGTCAGGGTCAAAACTTTGAAGTTTCCTATTTTCCAACAGACTGATGGAACCTGCCATCATCAAAACCACCTCAGAGAGAGAACTTCGGGACGGCGATCTTAATAGTTTGTGTCTTTCCCTGGGTTTTCCCAAGTTATTCTGCAGATGAGGGGCACCAGGCAGGGCACTGAGAGAATAGATGCGCATGAAAGCGAGGTGGCACGCTCTTTTCAAATCCATAAATCACTTCCTTGGGGATATGTCGGGGAGTTTTTGCAACGGGGCACTACGAACATGCTTTTAAAAACCACCGATCTCCTCCCAGCAGCAGGCGGGCTCGCACAGCCCCCTCCCATCGTGCTGGCAGGGAAGGCACCGTGTTCCCCGCAGCACTCGGCCCCGATTCCAGCCAGAAGGAATGGCGTGGTTTGCCGGTGGAGAGCAGCAGGCTCCTCGTGCCGAGGCAGGGTCACCGTCTGGAGGGGAGCTGCTGGGGCACGTGCGGGACGCGGGCACTGCTGCATCCCCGGGGAGCCCGCTCGGTGCCGGGGGAGGCAGCGACGCTGCGTTCCCGGAGGAGCGGTCAGCGGCGTGGGCGGCACGTCAAAGGAGACCCCGTTAAAATTACTAGGTTAGTCAGAGCCTCATCAATCTCCTCGCTCCGAGTCAGTTGTAATTCCTCTCCCTGTGCTCA